>NC_135243.1:11846570-12146570 GCF_947623445.1 Clavelina lepadiformis | reverse complement strand
TGTCTGTTATCGTTAAAAGAACTTAACTAAAATATTGCACTATACATTAGTTATATAGGTCCTAAAAAGTGCCTTGTGAACTATATGGTGCCAAATGTGCAATTCACATTGCAAAAAGTTCTAACTGGTCTCAAAATGTTTATTAGAGTCTAAAAGGTAAACAATAAAAGTATAACAGTTAACCAATAAAAGGTTTGTCTGTTATCGTTAAAAGAACTTAACTAAAATATTTGCACTATACATTAGTTATATAGGTCCTAAAAAGTGCCTTGTGAACTATATGGTGCCAAATGTGCAATTCACATTGCAGAAAGTTCTAACGGGTCTCAAAATGTTTATTAGAGTCTAATAAGTAAATAATAAAAGTATAACAGTTAACCAATAAAAGGTTTGTCTGTTATCGTTAAAAGAACTTAACTAAAAAATTTGCACTATACATAAGTTATATAGGTCCTAAAAAGTGCTTGTGAACTATATGGTGCCAAATGTGCAATTCACATTGCAAAAAGTTCTAACTGGTCTCAAAATGTTTATTAGAGTCTAATAAGTAAATAATAAACGTATAACAGTTAACCAATAAAAGGTTTGTCTGTTATCGTTAAAAGAACTTAACTAAAAAATTTGCACTATACATAAGTTATATAGGTCCTAAAAAGTGCTTTGTGAACTATATGGTGCCAAATGTGCAATTCACATTGCAAAAAGTTCTAACGGGTCTCAAAATGTTTATTAGAGTCTAATATTTAAATAAAAAAGTATAACAGTTAACCAATAAAAGGTTTGTCTGTTATCGTTAAAAGAACTTAACCTAAAAAATTTGCACTATACAATAGCTATATAGGTCCTAAAAAGTGCCTTGTGAACTTTATGGTGCAAAATGTGCAATTCACATTGCAAAAAGTTCTAACGGGTCTCAAAATGTTTATTAGAGTCTAATAAGTAAATAATAAAAGTATAACAGTTAACCAATAAAAGGTTTGTCTGTTATCGTTAAAAGAACTTAACTAAAAACTTTGCACTATACATTAGTTATATAGGTCCTCAAAAGTGCCTTGTGAACTATATGGTGCCAAATGTGCAATTCACATTGCAAAAAGTTCTAACGGGTCTCAAAATGTTTATTAGAGTCTAATAAGTAAATAATAAAAGTATAACAGTTAACCAATAAAAGGTTTGTCTGTTATCGTTAAAAGAACTTAACTAAAAAATTTGCACTATACATTAGTTATATAGGTCCTAAAAAGTGCCTTGTGAACTATATGGTGCCAAATGTGCAATTCACATTGCAAAAAGTTCTAACGGGTCTCAAAATGTTTATTAGAGTCTAATAAGTAAATAATAAAAGTATAACAGTTAACCAATAAAAGGTTTGTCTGTTATCGTTAAAAGAACTTAACTAAAAAATTTGCACTATACATTAGTTATATAGGTCCTAAAAAGTGCCTTGTGAACTATATGGTGCCAAATGTGCAATTCACATTGCAAAAAGTTCTAACGGGTCTCAAAATGTTTATTAGAGTCTAATAAGTAAATAATAAAAGTATAACAGTTAACCAATAAAAGGTTTGTCTGTTATCGTTAAAAGAACTTAACTAAAAAATTTGCACTATACATTAGTTATATAGGTCCTAAAAAGTGCCTTGTGAACTATAAGGTGCCAAATGTGCAATTCACATTGCAGAAAGTTCTAACGGGTCTCAAAATGTTTATTAGAGTCTAATAAGTAAATAATAAACGTATAACAGTTAACCAATAAAAGGTTTGTCTGTTATCGTTAAAAGAACTTAACTAAAAAATTTGCACTATACATTAGTTATATAGGTCCTAAAAAGTGCCTTGTGAACTATATGGTGCCAAATGTGCAATTCACATTGCAAAAAGTTCTAACGGGTCTCAAAATGTTTATTAGAGTCTAATAAGTAAATAATAAAAGTATAACAGTTAACCAATAAAAGGTTTGTCTGTTATCGTTAAAAGAACTTAACTAAAAAATTTGCACTATACATTAGTTAAATAGGTCCTAAAAAGTGCCTTGTGAACTATATGGTGCCAAATGTGCAATTCACATTGCAAAAAAAACTAATGGGTCTCAAAATGTTTATTAGAGTCTAATAAGTAAATAATAAAAGTATAACAGTTAACCAATAAAAGGTTTGTCTGTTATCGTTAAAAGAACTTAACTAAAAAAATTCCACTATACATTAGTTATATAGGTCCTAAAAAGTGCCTTGTGAACTATATGGTGCCAAATGTGCAATTCACATTGCAAAAAGTTCTAACGGGTCTCAAAATGTTTATTAGAGTCTAATAAGTAAATAATAAAAGTATAACAGTTAACCAATAAAAGGTTTGTCTGTTATCGTTAAAAGAACTTAACTAAAAAAGTTGCACTATACATTAGCTGTATAGGTCCTAAAAAGTGCCTTGTGAACTATATGGTGCCAAATGTGCAATTCACATTGAAAAAAGTTCTAACGGGTCTCAAAATGTTTATTAGAGTCTAATAAGTAAATAATAAAAGTATAACAGTTAACCAATAAAAGGTTTGTCTGTTATCGTTAAAAGAACTTAACTAAAAAATTTGCACTATACATTAGTTATATAGGTCCTAAAAAGTGCCTTGTGAACTATATGGTGCCAAATGTGCAATTCACATTGCAAAAAGTTCTAACGGGTCTCAAAATGTTTATTAGAGTCTAATAAGTAAATAATAAAAGTATAACAGTTAACCAATAAAAGGTTTGTCTGTTATCGTTAAAAGAACTTAACTAAAAAATTTGCACTATACATTAGTTAAATAGGTCCTAAAAAGTTCCTTGTGAACTATATGGTGCCAAATGTGCAATTCACATTGCAAAAAGTTCTAACGGGTCTCAAAATGTTTATTAGAGTCTAATAAGTAAATAATAAAAGTATAACAGTTAACCAATAAAAGGTTTGTCTGTTATCGTTAAAAGAACTTAACTAAAAAATTCCCACTATACATTAGTTATATAGGTCCTAAAAAGTGCCTTGTGAACTATATGGTGCCAAATGTGCAATTCACATTGCAAAAAGTTCTAACGGGTCTCAAAATGTTTATTAGAGTCTAATAAGTAAATAATAAAAGTATAACAGTTAACCAATAAAAGGTTTGTCTGTTATCGTTAAAAGAACTTAACTAAAAAATTTGCACTATACATTAGTTAAATAGGTCCTAAAAAGTTCCTTGTGAACTATATGGTGCCAAATGTGCAATTCACATTGCAAAAAGTTCTAACGGGTCTCAAAATGTTTATTAGAGTCTAATAAGTAAATAATAAAAGTATAACAGTTAACCAATAAAAGGTTTGTCTGTTATCGTTAAAAGAACTTAACTAAAAAATTCCACTATACATTAGTTATATAGGTCCTAAAAAGTGCCTTGTGAACTATATGGTGCCAAATGTGCAATTCACATTGCAAAAAGTTCTAACGGGTCTCAAAATGTTTATTAGAGTCTAATAAGTAAATAATAAAAGTATAACAGTTAACCAATAAAAGGTTTGTCTGTTATCGTTAAAAGAACTTAACTAAAAAAGTTGCACTATACATTAGCTGTATAGGTCCTAAAAAGTGCCTTGTGAACTATATGGTGCCAAATGTGCAATTCACATTGAAAAAAGTTCTAACGGGTCTCAAAATGTTTATTAGAGTCTAATAAGTAAATAATAAAAGTATAACAGTTAACCAATAAAAGGTTTGTCTGTTATCGTTAAAAGAACTTAACTAAAAAATTTGCACTATACATTAGTTATATAGGTCCTAAAAAGTGCCTTGTGAACTATATGGTGCCAAATGTGCAATTCACATTGCAAAAAGTTCTAACGGGTCTCAAAATGTTTATTAGAGTCTAATAAGTAAATAATAAAAGTATAACAGTTAACCAATAAAAGGTTTGTCTGTTATCGTTAAAAGAACTTAACTAAAAAATTTGCACTATACATTAGTTATATAGGTCCTAAAAAGTGCCTTGTGAACTATATGGTGCCAAATGTGCAATTCACATTGCAAAAAGTTCTAACGGGTCTCAAAATGTTTATTAGAGTCTAATAAGTAAATAATAAAAGTATAACAGTTAACCAATAAAAGGTTTGTCTGTTATCGTTAAAAGAACTTAACTAAAAAATTTGCACTATACATTAGTTATATAGGTCCTAAAAAGTGCCTTGTGAACTATATGGTGCCAAATGTGCAATTCACATTGCAAAAAGATTCTAACGGGTCTCAAAATGTTTATTAGAGTCTAATAAGTAAATAATAAAAGTATAACAGTTAACCAATAAAAGGTTTGTCTGTTATCGTTAAAAGAACTTAACTAAAAAATTTGCACTATACATTAGTTATATAGGTCCTAAAAAGTGCCTTGTGAACTATATGGTGCCAAATGTGCAATTCACATTGCAAAAAGTTCTAACGGGTCTCAAAATGTTTATTAGAGTCTAATAAGTAAATAATAAAAGTATAACAGTTAACCAATAAAAGGTTTGTCTGTTATCGTTAAAAGAACTTAACTAAAAAATTTGCACTATACATTAGTTATATAGGTCCTAAAAAGTGCCTTGTGAACTATATGGTGCCAAATGTGCAATTCACATTGCAAAAAGTTCTAACGGGTCTCAAAATGTTTATTAGAGTCTAATAAGTAAATAATAAAAGTATAACAGTTAACCAATAAAAGGTTTGTCTGTTATCGTTAAAAGAACTTAACTAAAAAATTTGCACTATACATTAGTTATATAGGTCCTAAAAAGTGCCTTGTGAACTATATGGTGCCAAATGTGCAATTCACATTGCAAAAAGTTCTAACGGGTTTCAAAATGTTTATTAGAGTCTAATAAGTAAATAATAAAAGTATAACAGTTAACCAATAAAAGGTTTGTCTGTTATCGTTAAAAGAACTTAACTAAAAAATTTGCACTATACATTAGTTATATAGGTCCTAAAAAGTGCCTTGTGAACTATATGGTGCCAAATGTGCAATTCACATTGCAAAAAGTTCTAACGGGTCTCAAAATGTTTATTAGAGTCTAATAAGTAAATAATAAAAGTATAACAGTTAACCAATAAAAGGTTTGTCTGTTATCGTTAAAAGAACTTAACTAAAAAAATTTGCACTATACATTAGTTATATAGGTCCTAAAAAGTGCCTTGTGAACTATATGGTGCCAAATGTGCAATTCACATTGCAAAAAGTTCTAACGGGTCTCAAAATGTTTATTAGAGTCTAATAAGTAAATAATAAAAGTATAACAGTTAACCAATAAAAGGTTTGTCTGTTATCGTTAAAAGAACTTAACTAAAAAATTTGCACTATACATTAGTTATATAGGTCCTAAAAAGTGCCTTGTGAACTATATGGTGCCAAATGTGCAATTCACATTGCAAAAAATTCTAACGGGTCTCAAAATGTTTATTAGAGTCTAATAAGTAAATAATAAAAGTATAACAGTTAACCAATAAAAGGTTTGTCTGTTATCGTTAAAAGAACTTAACTAAAAAATTTGCACTATACATTAGTTATATAGGTCCTAAAAAGTGCCTTGTGAACTATATGGTGCCAAATGTGCAATTCACATTGCAAAAAGTTCTAACGGGTCTCAAAATGTTTATTAGAGTCTAATAAGTAAATAATAAAAGTATAACAGTTAACCAATAAAAGGTTTGTCTGTTATCGTTAAAAGAACTTAACTAAAAAATTTGCACTATACATTAGTTATATAGGTCCTAAAAAGTGCCTTGTGAACTATATGGTGCCAAATGTGCAATTCACATTGCAAAAAGTTCTAACGGGTCTCAAAATGTTTATTAGAGTCTAATAAGTAAAAAATTAAAGTATAACAGTTAACCAATAAAAGGTTTGTCTGTTATCGTTAAAAGAACTTAACTAAAAAATTTGCACTATACATTAGTTAAATAGGTCCTAAAAAGTTCCTTGTGAACTATATGGTGCCAAATGTGCAATTCACATTGCAAAAAGTTTTAACGGGTCTCAAAATGTTTATTAGAGTCTAATAAGTAAATAATAAAAGTATAACAGTTAACCAATAAAAGGTTTGTCTGTTATCGTTAAAAGAACTTAACTAAAAAATTCCCACTATACATTAGTTATATAGGTCCTAAAAAGTGCCTTGTGAACTATATGGTGCCAAATGTGCAATTCACATTGCAAAAAGTTCTAACGGGTCTCAAAATGTTTATTAGAGTCTAATAAGTAAATAATAAAAGTATAACAGTTAACCAATAAAAGGTTTGTCTGTTATCGTTAAAAGAACTTAACTAAAAAAGTTGCACTATACATTAGCTGTATAGGTCCTAAAAAGTGCCTTGTGAACTATATGGTGCCAAATGTGCAATTCACATTGAAAAAAGTTCTAACGGGTCTCAAAATGTTTATTAGAGTCTAATAAGTAAATAATAAAAGTATAACAGTTAACCAATAAAAGGTTTGTCTGTTATCGTTAAAAGAACTTAACTAAAAAATTTGCACTATACATTAGTTATATAGGTCCTAAAAAGTGCCTTGTGAACTATATGGTGCCAAATGTGCAATTCACATTGCAAAAAGTTCTAACGGGTCTCAAAATGTTTATTAGAGTCTAATAAGTAAATAATAAAAGTATAACAGTTAACCAATAAAAGGTTTGTCTGTTATCGTTAAAAGAACTTAACTAAAAAATTTGCACTATACATTAGTTATATAGGTCCTAAAAAGTGCCTTGTGAACTATATGGTGCCAAATGTGCAATTCACATTGCAAAAAGTTCTAACGGGTCTCAAAATGTTTATTAGAGTCTAATAAGTAAATAATAAAAGTATAACAGTTAACCAATAAAAGGTTTGTCTGTTATCGTTAAAAGAACTTAACTAAAAAATTTGCACTATACATTAGTTATATAGGTCCTAAAAAGTGCCTTGTGAACTATATGGTGCCAAATGTGCAATTCACATTGCAAAAAGTTCTAACGGGTCTCAAAATGTTTATTAGAGTCTAATAAGTAAATAATAAAAGTATAACAGTTAACCAATAAAAGGTTTGTCTGTTATCGTTAAAAGAACTTAACTAAAAAATTTGCACTATACATTAGTTATATAGGTCCTAAAAAGTGCCTTGTGAACTATATGGTGCCAAATGTGCAATTCACATTGCAAAAAGTTCTAACGGGTCTCAAAATGTTTATTAGAGTCTAATAAGTAAATAATAAAAGTATAACAGTTAACCAATAAAAGGTTTGTCTGTTATCGTTAAAAGAACTTAACTAAAAAATTTGCACTATACATTAGTTATATAGGTCCTAAAAAGTGCCTTGTGAACTATATGGTGCCAAATGTGCAATTCACATTGCAAAAAGTTCTAACGGGTTTCAAAATGTTTATTAGAGTCTAATAAGTAAATAATAAAAGTATAACAGTTAACCAATAAAAGGTTTGTCTGTTATCGTTAAAAGAACTTAACTAAAAAATTTGCACTATACATTAGTTATATAGGTCCTAAAAAGTGCCTTGTGAACTATATGGTGCCAAATGTGCAATTCACATTGCAAAAAGTTCTAACGGGTCTCAAAATGTTTATTAGAGTCTAATAAGTAAATAATAAAAGTATAACAGTTAACCAATAAAAGGTTTGTCTGTTATCGTTAAAAGAACTTAACTAAAAAATTTGCACTATACATTAGTTATATAGGTCCTAAAAAGTGCCTTGTGAACTATATGGTGCCAAATGTGCAATTCACATTGCAAAAAGTTCTAACGGGTCTCAAAATGTTTATTAGAGTCTAATAAGTAAATAATAAAAGTATAACAGTTAACCAATAAAAGGTTTGTCTGTTATCGTTAAAAGAACTTAACTAAAAAATTTGCACTATACATTAGTTATATAGGTCCTAAAAAGTGCCTTGTGAACTATATGGTGCCAAATGTGCAATTCACATTGCAAAAAATTCTAACGGGTCTCAAAATGTTTATTAGAGTCTAATAAGTAAATAATAAAAGTATAACAGTTAACCAATAAAAGGTTTGTCTGTTATCGTTAAAAGAACTTAACTAAAAAATTTGCACTATACATTAGTTATATAGGTCCTAAAAAGTGCCTTGTGAACTATATGGTGCCAAATGTGCAATTCACATTGCAAAAAGTTCTAACGGGTCTCAAAATGTTTATTAGAGTCTAATAAGTAAATAATAAAAGTATAACAGTTAACCAATAAAAGGTTTGTCTGTTATCGTTAAAAGAACTTAACTAAAAAATTTGCACTATACATTAGTTATATAGGTCCTAAAAAGTGCCTTGTGAACTATATGGTGCCAAATGTGCAATTCACATTGCAAAAAGTTCTAACGGGTCTCAAAATGTTTATTAGAGTCTAATAAGTAAAAAATTAAAGTATAACAGTTAACCAATAAAAGGTTTGTCTGTTATCGTTAAAAGAACTTAACTAAAAAATTTGCACTATACATTAGTTAAATAGGTCCTAAAAAGTTCCTTGTGAACTATATGGTGCCAAATGTGCAATTCACATTGCAAAAAGTTTTAACGGGTCTCAAAATGTTTATTAGAGTCTAATAAGTAAATAATAAAAGTATAACAGTTAACCAATAAAAGGTTTGTCTGTTATCGTTAAAAGAACTTAACTAAAAAATTCCCACTATACATTAGTTATATAGGTCCTAAAAAGTGCCTTGT
Organism: Clavelina lepadiformis; assembly: GCF_947623445.1. Taxonomy (NCBI): domain Eukaryota; kingdom Metazoa; phylum Chordata; class Ascidiacea; order Aplousobranchia; family Clavelinidae; genus Clavelina; species Clavelina lepadiformis. The sequence continues at coordinate 12,137,869 of NC_135243.1, read as the reverse complement.
GAACTATATGGTGCCAAATGTGCAATTCACATTGCAAAAAGTTCTAACGGGTCTCAAAATGTTTATTAGAGTCTAATAAGTAAATAATAAAAGTATAACAGTTAACCAATAAAAGGTTTGTCTGTTATCGTTAAAAGAACTTAACTAAAAAAGTTGCACTATACATTAGCTGTATAGGTCCTAAAAAGTGCCTTGTGAACTATATGGTGCCAAATGTGCAATTCACATTGAAAAAAGTTCTAACGGGTCTCAAAATGTTTATTAGAGTCTAATAAGTAAATAATAAAAGTATAACAGTTAACCAATAAAAGGTTTGTCTGTTATCGTTAAAAGAACTTAACTAAAAAATTTGCACTATACATTAGTTATATAGGTCCTAAAAAGTGCCTTGTGAACTATATGGTGCCAAATGTGCAATTCACATTGCAAAAAGTTCTAACGGGTCTCAAAATGTTTATTAGAGTCTAATAAGTAAATAATAAAAGTATAACAGTTAACCAATAAAAGGTTTGTCTGTTATCGTTAAAAGAACTTAACTAAAAAATTTGCACTATACATTAGTTATATAGGTCCTAAAAAGTGCCTTGTGAACTATATGGTGCCAAATGTGCAATTCACATTGCAAAAAGTTCTAACGGGTCTCAAAATGTTTATTAGAGTCTAATAAGTAAATAATAAAAGTATAACAGTTAACCAATAAAAGGTTTGTCTGTTATCGTTAAAAGAACTTAACTAAAAAATTTGCACTATACATTAGTTATATAGGTCCTAAAAAGTGCCTTGTGAACTATATGGTGCCAAATGTGCAATTCACATTGCAAAAAATTCTAACGGGTCTCAAAATGTTTATTAGAGTCTAATAAGTAAATAATAAAAGTATAACAGTTAACCAATAAAAGGTTTGTCTGTTATCGTTAAAAGAACTTAACTAAAAAATTTGCACTATACATTAGTTATATAGGTCCTAAAAAGTGCCTTGTGAACTATATGGTGCCAAATGTGCAATTCACATTGCAAAAAGTTCTAACGGGTCTCAAAATGTTTATTAGAGTCTAATAAGTAAATAATAAAAGTATAACAGTTAACCAATAAAAGGTTTGTCTGTTATCGTTAAAAGAACTTAACTAAAAAATTTGCACTATACATTAGTTATATAGGTCCTAAAAAGTGCCTTGTGAACTATATGGTGCCAAATGTGCAATTCACATTGCAAAAAGTTCTAACGGGTCTCAAAATGTTTATTAGAGTCTAATAAGTAAATAATAAAAGTATAACAGTTAACCAATAAAAGGTTTGTCTGTTATCGTTAAAAGAACTTAACTAAAAAATTTGCACTATACATTAGTTATATAGGTCCTAAAAAGTGCCTTGTGAACTATATGGTGCCAAATGTGCAATTCACATTGCAAAAAGTTCTAACGGGTTTCAAAATGTTTATTAGAGTCTAATAAGTAAATAATAAAAGTATAACAGTTAACCAATAAAAGGTTTGTCTGTTATCGTTAAAAGAACTTAACTAAAAAATTTGCACTATACATTAGTTATATAGGTCCTAAAAAGTGCCTTGTGAACTATATGGTGCCAAATGTGCAATTCACATTGCAAAAAGTTCTAACGGGTCTCAAAATGTTTATTAGAGTCTAATAAGTAAATAATAAAAGTATAACAGTTAACCAATAAAAGGTTTGTCTGTTATCGTTAAAAGAACTTAACTAAAAAATTTGCACTATACATTAGTTATATAGGTCCTAAAAAGTGCCTTGTGAACTATATGGTGCCAAATGTGCAATTCACATTGCAAAAAGTTCTAACGGGTTTCAAAATGTTTATTAGAGTCTAATAAGTAAATAATAAAAGTATAACAGTTAACCAATAAAAGGTTTGTCTGTTATCGTTAAAAGAACTTAACTAAAAAATTTGCACTATACATTAGTTATATAGGTCCTAAAAAGTGCCTTGTGAACTATATGGTGCCAAATGTGCAATTCACATTGCAAAAAGTTCTAACGGGTCTCAAAATGTTTATTAGAGTCTAATAAGTAAATAATAAAAGTATAACAGTTAACCAATAAAAGGTTTGTCTGTTATCGTTAAAAGAACTTAACTAAAAAATTTGCACTATACATTAGTTATATAGGTCCTAAAAAGTGCCTTGTGAACTATATGGTGCCAAATGTGCAATTCACATTGCAAAAAGTTCTAACGGGTCTCAAAATGTTTATTAGAGTCTAATAAGTAAATAATAAAAGTATAACAGTTAACCAATAAAAGGTTTGTCTGTTATCGTTAAAAGAACTTAACTAAAAAATTTGCACTATACATTAGTTATATAGGTCCTAAAAAGTGCCTTGTGAACTATATGGTGCCAAATGTGCAATTCACATTGCAAAAAGTTCTAACGGGTCTCAAAATGTTTATTAGAGTCTAATAAGTAAATAATAAAAGTATAACAGTTAACCAATAAAAGGTTTGTCTGTTATCGTTAAAAGAACTTAACTAAAAAATTTGCACTATACATTAGTTATATAGGTCCTAAAAAGTGCCTTGTGAACTATATGGTGCCAAATGTGCAATTCACATTGCAAAAAGTTCTAACTGGTCTCAAAATGTTTATTAGAGTCTAATAAGTAAATAATAAACGTATAACAGTTAACCAATAAAAGGTTTGTCTGTTATCGTTAAAAGAACTTAACTAAAAAATTTGCACTATACATAAGTTATATAGGTCCTAAAAAGTGCTTTGTGAACTATATGGTGCCAAATGTGCAATTCACATTGCAAAAAGTTCTAACGGGTCTCAAAATGTTTATTAGAGTCTAATATTTAAATAAAAAAAGTATAACAGTTAACCAATAAAAGGTTTGTCTGTTATCGTTAAAAGAACTTAACCTAAAAATTTCCACTATACAATAGCTATATAGGTCCTAAAAAGTGCCTTGTGAACTTTATGGTGCAAAATGTGCAATTCACATTGCAAAAAATTCTTACGGGTCTCAAAATGTTTATTAGAGTCTAATAAGTAAATAATAAAAGTATAACAGTTAACCAATAAAAGGTTTGTCTGTTATCGTTAAAAGAACTTAACTAAAAACTTTGCACTATACATTAGTTATATAGGTCCTCAAATTGCCTTGTGAACTATATGGTGCCAAATGTGCAATTCACATTGCAAAAAGTTCTAACGGGTCTCAAAATGTTTATTAGAGTCTAATAAGTAAATAATAAAAGTATAACAGTTAACCAATAAAAGGTTTGTCTGTTATCGTTAAAAGAACTTAACTAAAAAATTTGCACTATACATTAGTTATATAGGTCCTAAAAAGTGCCTTGTGAAGTATATGGTGCCAAATGTGCAATTCACATTGCAAAAAGTTCTAACGGGTCTCAAAATGTTTATTAGAGTCTAATAAGTAAATAATAAAAGTATAACAGTTAACCAATAAAAGGTTTGTCTGTTATCGTTAAAAGAACTTAACTAAAAAATTTGCACTATACATTAGTTATATAGGTCCTAAAAAGTGCCTTGTGAACTATATGGTGCCAAATGTGCAATTCACATTGCAAAAAGTTCTAACGGGTCTCAAAATGTTTATTAGAGTCTAATAAGTAAATAATAAAAGTATAACAGTTAACCAATAAAAGGTTTGTCTGTTATCGTTAAAAGAACTTAACTAAAAAATTTGCACTATACATTAGTTATATAGGTCCTAAAAAGTGCCTTGTGAACTATAAGGTGCCAAATGTGCAATTCACATTGCAGAAAGTTCTAACGGGTCTCAAAATGTTTATTAGAGTCTAATAAGTAAATAATAAACGTATAACAGTTAACCAATAAAAGGTTTGTCTGTTATCGTTAAAAGAACTTAACTAAAAAATTTGCACTATACATTAGTTATATAGGTCCTAAAAAGTGCCTTGTGAACTATATGGTGCCAAATGTGCAATTCACATTGCAAAAAGTTCTAACGGGTCTCAAAATGTTTATTAGAGTCTAATAAGTAAAAAATTAAAGTATAACAGTTAACCAATAAAAGGTTTGTCTGTTATCGTTAAAAGAACTTAACTAAAAAATTTGCACTATACATTAGTTAAATAGGTCCTAAAAAGTTCCTTGTGAACTATATGGTGCCAAATGTGCAATTCACATTGCAAAAAAAACTAATGGGTCTCAAAATGTTTATTAGAGTCTAATAAGTAAATAATAAAAGTATAACAGTTAACCAATAAAAGGTTTGTCTGTTATCGTTAAAAGAACTTAACTAAAAAATTCCCACTATACATTAGTTATATAAGTCCTAAAAAGTGCCTTGTGAACTATATGGTGCCAAATGTGCAATTCACATTGCAAAAAGTTCTAACGGGTCTCAAAATGTTTATTAGAGTCTAATAAGTAAATAATAAAAGTATAACAGTTAACCAATAAAAGGTTTGTCTGTTATCGTTAAAAGAATTTAACTAAAAAAGTTGCACTATACATTAGCTGTATAGGTCCTAAAAAGTGCCTTGTGAACTATATGGTGCCAAATGTGCAATTCACATTGAAAAAAGTTCTAACGGGTCTCAAAATGTTTATTAGAGTCTAATAAGTAAATAATAAAAGTATAACAGTTAACCAATAAAAGGTTTGTCTGTTATCGTTAAAAGAACTTAACTAAAAAATTTGCACTATACATTAGTTATATAGGTCCTAAAAAGTGCCTTGTGAACTATATGGTGCCAAATGTGCAATTCACATTGCAAAAAGTTCTAACGGGTCTCAAAATGTTTATTAGAGTCTAATAAGTAAATAATAAAAGTATAACAGTTAACCAATAAAAGGTTTGTCTGTTATCGTTAAAAGAACTTAACTAAAAAATTTGCACTATACATTAGTTATATAGGTCCTAAAAAGTGCCTTGTGAACTATATGGTGCCAAATGTGCAATTCACATTGCAAAAAGTTCTAACGGGTCTCAAAATGTTTATTAGAGTCTAATAAGTAAATAATAAAAGTATAACAGTTAACCAATAAAAGGTTTGTCTGTTATCGTTAAAAGAACTTAACTAAAAAATTTGCACTATACATTAGTTATATAGGTCCTAAAAAGTGCCTTGTGAACTATATGGTGCCAAATGTGCAATTCACATTGCAAAAAGTTCTAACGGGTCTCAAAATGTTTATTAGAGTCTAATAAGTAAATAATAAAAGTATAACAGTTAACCAATAAAAGGTTTGTCTGTTATCGTTAAAAGAACTTAACTAAAAAATTTGCACTATACATTAGTTATATAGGTCCTAAAAAGTGCCTTGTGAACTATATGGTGCCAAATGTGCAATTCACATTGCAAAAAGTTCTAACGGGTCTCAAAATGTTTATTAGAGTCTAATAAGTAAATAATAAAAGTATAACAGTTAACCAATAAAAGGTTTGTCTGTTATCGTTAAAAGAACTTAACTAAAAAATTTGCACTATACATTAGTTATATAGGTCCTAAAAAGTGCCTTGTGAACTATATGGTGCCAAATGTGCAATTCACATTGCAAAAAGTTCTAACGGGTCTCAAAATGTTTATTAGAGTCTAATAAGTAAATAATAAAAGTATAACAGTTAACCAATAAAAGGTTTGTCTGTTATCGTTAAAAGAACTTAACTAAAAAATTTGCACTATACATTAGTTATATAGGTCCTAAAAAGTGCCTTGTGAACTATATGGTGCCAAATGTGCAATTCACATTGCAAAAAGTTCTAACGGGTCTCAAAATGTTTATTAGAGTCTAATAAGTAAATAATAAACGTATAACAGTTAACCAATAAAAGGTTTGTCTGTTATCGTTAAAAGAACTTAACTAAAAAATTTGCACTATACATAAGTTATATAGGTCCTAAAAAGTGCCTTGTGAACTATATGGTGCCAAATGTGCAATTCACATTGCAAAAAGTTCTAACGGGTCTCAAAATGTTTATTAGAGTCTAATAAGTAAATAATAAAAGTATAACAGTTAACCAATAAAAGGTTTGTCTGTTATCGTTAAAAGAACTTAACTAAAAAATTTGCACTATACATTAGTTATATAGGTCCTAAAAAGTGCCTTGTGAACTATAAGGTGCCAAATGTGCAATTCACATTGCAGAAAGTTCTAACGGGTCTCAAAATGTTTATTAGAGTCTAATAAGTAAATAATAAACGTATAACAGTTAACCAATAAAAGGTTTGTCTGTTATCGTTAAAAGAACTTAACTAAAAAATTTGCACTATACATTAGTTATATAGGTCCTAAAAAGTGCCTTGTGAACTATATGGTGCCAAATGTGCAATTCACATTGCAAAAAGTTCTAACGGGTCTCAAAATGTTTATTAGAGTCTAATAAGTAAAAAATTAAAGTATAACAGTTAACCAATAAAAGGTTTGTCTGTTATCGTTAAAAGAACTTAACTAAAAAATTTGCACTATACATTAGTTAAATAGGTCCTAAAAAGTTCCTTGTGAACTATATGGTGCCAAATGTGCAATTCACATTGCAAAAAGTTTTAACGGGTCTCAAAATGTTTATTAGAGTCTAATAAGTAAATAATAAAAGTATAACAGTTAACCAATAAAAGGTTTGTCTGTTATCGTTAAAAGAACTTAACTAAAAAATTCCCACTATACATTAGTTATATAGGTCCTAAAAAGTGCCTTGTGAACTATATGGTGCCAAATGTGCAATTCACATTGCAAAAAGTTCTAACGGGTCTCAAAATGTTTATTAGAGTCTAATAAGTAAATAATAAAAGTATAACAGTTAACCAATAAAAGGTTTGTCTGTTATCGTTAAAAGAACTTAACTAAAAAAGTTGCACTATACATTAGCTGTATAGGTCCTAAAAAGTGCCTTGTGAACTATATGGTGCCAAATGTGCAATTCACATTGAAAAAAGTTCTAACGGGTCTCAAAATGTTTATTAGAGTCTAATAAGTAAATAATAAAAGTATAACAGTTAACCAATAAAAGGTTTGTCTGTTATCGTTAAAAGAACTTAACTAAAAAATTTGCACTATACATTAGTTATATAGGTCCTAAAAAGTGCCTTGTGAACTATATGGTGCCAAATGTGCAATTCACATTGCAAAAAGTTCTAACGGGTCTCAAAATGTTTATTAGAGTCTAATAAGTAAATAATAAAAGTATAACAGTTAACCAATAAAAGGTTTGTCTGTTATCGTTAAAAGAACTTAACTAAAAAATTTGCACTATACATTAGTTATATAGGTCCTAAAAAGTGCCTTGTGAACTATATGGTGCCAAATGTGCAATTCACATTGCAAAAAGTTCTAACGGGTCTCAAAATGTTTATTAGAGTCTAATAAGTAAATAATAAAAGTATAACAGTTAACCAATAAAAGGTTTGTCTGTTATCGTTAAAAGAACTTAACTAAAAAAGTTGCACTATACATTAGTTATATAGGTCCTAAAAAGTGCCTTGTGAACTATATGGTGCCAAATGTGCAATTCACATTGCAAAAAGTTCTAACGGGTCTCAAAATGTTTATTAGAGTCTAATAAGTAAATAATAAAAGTATAACAGTTAACCAATAAAAGGTTTGTCTGTTATCGTTAAAAGAACTTAACTAAAAAATTTGCACTATACATTAGTTATATAGGTCCTAAAAAGTGCCTTGTGAACTATATGGTGCCAAATGTGCAATTCACATTGCAAAAAGTTCTAACGGGTCTCAAAATGTTTATTAGAGTCTAATAAGTAAATAATAAAAGTATAACAGTTAACCAATAAAAGGTTTGTCTGTTATCGTTAAAAGAACTTAACTAAAAAATTTGCACTATACATTAGTTATATAGGTCCTAAAAAGTGCCTTGTGAACTATATGGTGCCAAATGTGCAATTCACATTGCAAAAAGTTCTAACGGGTCTCAAAATGTTTATTAGAGTCTAATAAGTAAATAATAAACGTATAACAGTTAACCAATAAAAGGTTTGTCTGTTATCGTTAAAAGAACTTAACTAAAAAATTTGCACTATACATAAGTTATATAGGTCCTAAAAAGTGCCTTGTGAACTATATGGTGCCAAATGTGCAATTCACATTGCAAAAAGTTCTAACGTGTCTCAAAATGTTTATTAGAGTCTAATAATTAAATAAAAAAAGTATAACAGTTAACCAATAAAAGGTTTGTCTGTTATCGTTAAAAGAACTTAACCTAAAAATTTGCACTATACATTAGCTATATAGGTCCTAAAAAGTGCCTTGTGAACTTTATGGTGCCAAATGTGCAATTCACATTGCAAAAAGTTCTAACGGGTCTCAAAATGTTTATTAGAGTCTAATAAGTAAATAATAAAAGTATAACAGTTAACCAATAAAAGGTTTGTCTGTTATCGTTAAAAGAACTTAACTAAAAAATTCCCACTATACATTAGTTATATAGGTCCTAAAAAGTGCCTTGTGAACTATATGGTGCCAAATGTGCAATTAACATTGCAAAAAGTTCTAACGGGTCTCAAAATGTTTATTAGAGTCTAATAAGTAAATAATAAAAGTATAACAGTTAACCAATAAAAGGTTTGTCTGTTATCGTTAAAAGAACTTAACTAAAAAATTTGCACTATACATTAGTTATATAGGTCCTAAAAAGTGCCTTGTGAACTATATGGTGCCAAATGTGCAATTCACATTGCAAAAAGTTCTAACGGATGTCAAAATGTTTATTAGAGTCTAATAAGTAAATAATAAAAGTATAACAGTTAACCATTAAAAGGTTTGTCTGTTATCGTTAAAAGAACTTAACTAAAAAATTTGCACTATACATTAGTTATATAGGTCCTAAAAAGTGCCTTGTGAACTATATGGTGCCAAATGTGCAATTCACATTGCAAAAAGTTCTAACGGGTCTCAAAATGTTTATTAGAGTCTAATAAGTAAATAATAAAAGTATAACAGTTAACCAATAAAAGGTTTGTCTGTTATCGTTAAAAGAACTTAACTAAAAAATTCCCACTATACATTAGCTATATAGGTCCTAAAAAGTGCCTTGTGAAATATTTGGTGCCAAATGTGCAATTCACATTGCAAAAAGTTCTAACGGGTCTCAAAATGTTTATTAGAGTCTAATAAGTAAATAATAAAAGTATAACAGTTAACCAATAAAAGGTTTGTCTGTTATCGTTAAAAGAACTTAACTAAAAAATTCCCACTATACATTAGCTATATAGGTCCTAAAAAGTGCCTTGTGAAGTATATGGTGCCAAATGTGCAATTCACATTGCAAAAAGTTCTAACGGGTCTCAAAATGTTTATTAGAGTCTAATAAGTAAATAATAAAAGTATAACAGTTAACCAATAAAAGGTTTGTCTGTTATCGTTAAAAGAACTTAACTAAAAAATTTGCACTATACATTAGTTATATAGGTCCTAAAAAGTGCCTTGTGAACTATATGGTGCCAAATGTGCAATTAACATTGCAAAAAGTTCTAACGGGTCTCAAAATGTTTATTAGAGTCTAATAAGTAAATCAAAAAAGTATAACAGTTAACCAATAAAAGGTTTGTCTGTTATCGTTAAAAGAACTTAACTAAAAAATTCCCACTATACATTAGTTATATAGGTCCTAAAAAGTGCCTTGTGAACTATATGGTGCCAAATGTGCAATTAACATTGCAAAAAGTTCTAACGGGTCTCAAAATGTTTATTAGAGTCTAATAAGTAAATAATAAAAGTATAACAGTTAACCAATAAAAGGTTTGTCTGTTATCGTTAAAAGAACTTAACTAAAAAATTTGCACTATACATTAGTTATATAGGTCCTAAACAGTGCCTTGTGAACTATATGGTGCCAAATGTTTAATTCACATTCCTAAAAGTTCTAACGCGTCTCAAAATGTTTATTAGAGTCTAATAAGTAAATAATAAAAGTATAACAGTTAACCAATAAAAGGTTTGTCTGTTATCGTTAAAGGAACTTAACTAAAACATTTGCTCTATACATTAGTTATATAGGTCCTAAAAAGTGCTTTGTGAACTATATGGTGCCAAATGATTAATTCACCTTGCAAAAAGTTCTAACGGGTCTCAAAATGTTTATTAGAGTCTAATAAGTAAATAATAAAAGTATAACAGTTAACCAATAAAAGGTTTGTCTGTTATCGTTAAAAGAACTTAACTAAAAAATTTGCACTATACATTAGTTATATAGGTCCTAAAAAGTGCCTTGTGAACTATATGGTGCCAAATGTGCAATTCACATTGCAAAAAGTTCTAACGGGTCTCAAAATGTTTATTAGAGTCTAATAATTAAATAAAAAAAGTATAACAGTTAACCAATAAAAGGTTTGTCTGTTATCGTTAAAAGAACTTAACCTAAAAATTTCCACTATACATTAGCTATATAGGTCCTAAAAAGTGCCTTGTGAACTTTATGGTGCCAAATGTGCAATTCACATTGCAAAAAGTTCTAACGGGTCTCAAAATGTTTATTAGAGTCTAATAAGTAAATAATAAAAGTATAACAGTTAACCAATAAAAGGTTTATCTGTTATCGTTAAAAGAACTTAACTAAAAACTTTGCACTATACATTAGTTATATAGGTCCTCAAATTGCCTTGTGAACTATATGGTGCCAAATGTGCAATTCACATTGCAGAAAGTTCTAACGGGTCTCAAAATGTTTATTAGAGTCTAATAAGTAAATAATAAAAGTATAACAGTTAACCAATAAAAGGTTTGTCTGTTATCGTTAAAAGAACTTAACTAAAAAATTTGCACTATACATTAGTTATATAGGTCCTAAAAAGTGCCTTGTGAACTATATGGTGCCAAATGTGCAATTCACATTGCAAAAAGTTCTAACGGGTCTCAAAATGTTTATTAGAGTCTAATAAGTAAATAATAAAAGTATAACAGTTAACCAATAAAAGGTTTGTCTGTTATCGTTAAAAGAACTTAACTAAAAAATTTGCACTATACATTAGTTATATAGGTCCTAAAAAGTGCCTTGTGAACTATATGGTGCCAAATGTGCAATTCACATTGCAAAAAGTTCTAACGGGTCTCAAAATGTTTATTAGAGTCTAATAAGTAAATAATAAAAGTATAACAGTTAACCAATAAAAGGTTTGTCTGTTATCGTTAAAAGAACTTAACTAAAAAATTTGCACTATACATTAGTTATATAGGTCCTAAAAAGTGCCTTGTGAACTATAAGGTGCCAAATGTGCAATTCACATTGCAGAAAGTTCTAACGGGTCTCAAAATGTTTATTAGAGTCTAATAAGTAAATAATAAACGTATAACAGTTAACCAATAAAAGGTTTGTCTGTTATCGTTAAAAGAACTTAACTAAAAAATTTGCACTATACATTAGTTATATAGGTCCTAAAAAGTGCCTTGTGAACTATATGGTGCCAAATGTGCAATTCACATTGCAAAAAGTTCTAACGGGTCTCAAAATGTTTATTAGAGTCTAATAAGTAAAAAATAAAAGTATAACAGTTAACCAATAAAAGGTTTGTCTGTTATCGTTAAAAGAACTTAACTAAAAAAGTTGCACTATACATTAGCTGTATAGGTCCTAAAAAGTGCCTTGTGAACTATATGGTGCCAAATGTGCAATTCACATTGAAAAAAGTTCTAACGGGTCTCAAAATGTTTATTAGAGTCTAATAAGTAAATAATAAAAATATAACAGTTAACCAATAAAAGGTTTGTCTGTTATCGTTAAAAGAACTTAACTAAAAAATTTGCACTATACATTAGTTATATAGGTCCTAAAAAGTGCCTTGTGAACTATATGGTGCCAAATGTGCAATTAACATTGCAAAAAGTTCTAACGGGTCTCAAAATGTTTATTAGAGTCTAATAAGTAAATAATAAAAGTATAACAGTTAACCAATAAAAGGTTTGTCTGTTATCGTTAAAAGAACTTAACTAAAAAATTTGCACTATACATTAGTTATATAGGTCCTAAAAAGTGCCTTGTGAACTATATGGTGCCAAATGTGCAATTCACATTGCAAAAAGTTCTAACGGGTCTCAAAATGTTTATTAGAGTCTAATAAGTAAATAATAAAAGTATAACAGTTAACCAATAAAAGGTTTGTCTGTTATCGTTAAAAGAACTTAACTAAAAAATTTGCACTATACATTAGTTATATAGGTCCTAAAAAGTGCCTTGTGAACTATATGGTGCCAAATGTGCAATTCACATTGCAAAAAGTTCTAACGGGTCTCAAAATGTTTATTAGAGTCTAATAAGTAAATAATAAAAGTATAACAGTTAACCAATAAAAGGTTTGTCTGTTATCGTTAAAAGAACTTAACTAAAAAATTCCCACTATACATTAGTTATATAGGTCCTAAAAAGTGCCTTGTGAACTATAAGGTGCCAAATGTGCAATTCACATTGCAAAAAGTTCTAACGGGTCTCAAAATGTTTATTAGAGTCTAATAAGTAAATAATAAAAGTATAACAGTTAACCAATAAAAGGTTTGTCTGTTATCGTTAAAAGAACTTAACTAAAAAATTCCCACTATACATTAGCTATATAGGTCCTAAAAAGTGCCTTGTGAAGTATATGGTGCCAAATGAGCAATTCACATTGCAAAAAGTTCTAACGGGTCTCAAAATGTTTATTAGAGTCTAATAAGTAAATAATAAAAGTATAACAGTTAACCAATAAAAGGTTTGTCTGTTATCGTTAAAAGAACTTAACTAAAAAATTTGCACTATACATTAGCTGTATAGGTCCTAAAAAGTGCTTTGTGAACTATATGGTGCCAAATGTGCAATTCACATTGCAAAAAGTTCTAACGGGTGTCAAAATGTTTATTAGAGTCTAATAAGTAAATAATAAAAGTATAACAGTTAACCAATAAAAGGTTTGTCTGTTATCGTTAAAAGAACTTAACTAAAAAATTTGCACTATACATTAGTTATATAAGTCCTAAAAAGTGCCTTGTGAAGTATATGGTGCCAAATGTGCAATTCACATTGCAAAAAGTTCTAACGGGTCTCAAAATGTTTATTAGAGTCTAATAAGTAAATAATAAAAGTATAACAGTTAACCAATAAAAGGTTTGTCTGTTATCGTTAAAAGAACTTAACTAAAAAATTCCCACTATACATTAGTTATATAGGTCCTAAAAAGTGCCTTGTGAACTATATGGTGCCAAATGTGCAATTCACATTGCAAAAAGTTCTAACGGGTCTCAAAATGTTTATTAGAGTCTAATAAGTAAATAATAAAAGTATAACAGTTAACCAATAAAAGGTTTGTCTGTTATCGTTAAATGAACTTAACTAAAAAATTTGCACTATACATTAGCTGTTTAGGTCCTAAAAAGTGCCTTGTGAACTATATGGTGCCAAATGTGCAATTCACATTGAAAAAAGTTCTAACGGGTCTCAAAATGTTTATTAGAGTCTAATAAGTAAATAATAAAAGTATAACAGTTAACCAATAAAAGGTTTGTCTGTTATCGTTAAAAGAACTTAACTAAAAAATTTGCACTATACATGAGTTATATAGGTCCTAAAAAGTGCCTTGTGAAGTATATGGTGCCAAATGTGCAATTCACATTGCAAAAAGTTCTAACGGGTCTCAAAATGTTTATTAAAGTCTAATAAGTAAATAATAAAAGTATAACAGTTAACCACTAAAAGGTTTGTCTGTTATCGTTAAAAGAACTTAACTAAAAAATTCCCACTATACATTAGTTATATAGGTCCTAAAAAGTGCCTTGTGAACTATATGGTGCCAAATGTGCAATTAACATTGCAAAAAGTTCTAACGGGTCTCAAAATGTTTATTAGAGTCTAATAAGTAAATAATAAAAGTATAACAGTTAACCAATAAAAGGTTTGTCTGTTATCGTTAAAAGAACTTAACTAAAAAATTTGCACTATACATTAGTTATATAGGTCCTAAAAAGTGCCTTGTGAACTATATGGTGCCAAATGTGCAATTCACATTGCAAAAAGTTCTAACGGATGTCAAAATGTTTATTAGAGTCTAATAAGTAAATAATAAAAGTATAACAGTTAACCATTAAAAGGTTTGTCTGTTATCGTTAAAAGAACTTAACTAAAAAATTTGCACTATACATTAGTTATATAGGTCCTAAAAAGTGCCTTGTGAACTATATGGTGCCAAATGTGCAATTCACATTGCAAAAAGTTCTAACGGGTCTCAAAATGTTTATTAGAGTCTAATAAGTAAATAATAAAAGTATAACAGTTAACCAATAAAAGGTTTGTCTGTTATCGTTAAAAGAACTTAACTAAAAAATTCCCACTATACATTAGCTATATAGGTCCTAAAAAGTGCCTTGTGAAATATTTGGTGCCAAATGTGCAATTCACATTGCAAAAAGTTCTAACGGGTCTCAAAATGTTTATTAGAGTCTAATAAGTAAATAATAAAAGTATAACAGTTAACCAATAAAAGGTTTGTCTGTTATCGTTAAAAGAACTTAACTAAAAAATTCCCACTATACATTAGCTATATAGGTCCTAAAAAGTGCCTTGTGAACTATATGGTGCCAAATGTGCAATTCACATTGCAAAAAGTTCTAACGGGTCTCAAAATGTTTATTAGAGTCTAATAAGTAAATAATAAAAGTATAACAGTTAACCAATAAAAGGTTTGTCTGTTATCGTTAAAAGAACTTAACTAAAAAATTTGCACTATACATTAGTTATATAGGTCCTAAAAAGTGCCTTGTGAACTATATGGTGCCAAATGTGCAATTAACATTGCAAAAAGTTCTAACGGGTCTCAAAATGTTTATTAGAGTCTAATAAGTAAATAATAAAAGTATAACAGTTAACCAATAAAAGGTTTGTCTGTTATCGTTAAAAGAACTTAACTAAAAAATTCCCACTATACATTAGTTATATAGGTCCTAAAAAGTGCCTTGTGAACTATATGGTGCCAAATGTGCAATTCACATTGCAAAAAGTTCTAACGGGTCTCAAAATGTTTATTAGAGTCTAATAAGTAAATAATAAAAGTATAACAGTTAACCAATAAAAGGTTTGTCTGTTATCGTTAAAAGAACTTAACTAAAAAATTTGCACTATACATTAGTTATATAGGTCCTAAACAGTGCCTTGTGAACTATATGGTGCCAAATGTTTAATTCACATTCCTAAAAGTTCTAACGCGTCTCAAAATGTTTATTAGAGTCTAATAAGTAAATAATAAAAGTATAACAGTTAACCAATAAAAGGTTTGTCTGTTATCGTTAAAGGAACTTAACTAAAACATTTGCTCTATACATTAGTTATATAGGTCCTAAAAAGTGCTTTGTGAACTATATGGTGCCAAATGATTAATTCACCTTGCAAAAAGTTCTAACGGGTCTCAAAATGTTTATTAGAGTCTAATAAGTAAATAATAAAAGTATAACAGTTAACCAATAAAAGGTTTGTCTGTTATCGTTAAAAGAACTTAACTAAAAAATTTGCACTATACATTATTTATATAGGTCCTAAAAAGTGCCTTGTGAACTATATGGTACCAAATGTGCAATTCACATTGCAAAAAGTTCTAACGGGTCTCAAAATGTTTATTAGAGTCTAATAATTAAATAAAAAAAGTATAACAGTTAACCAATAAAAGGTTTGTCTGTTATCGTTAAAAGAACTTAACCTAAAAATTTCCACTATACATTAGCTATATAGGTCCTAAAAAGTGCCTTGTGAACTTTATGGTGCCAAATGTGCAATTCACATTGCAAAAAGTTCTAACGGGTCTCAAAATGTTTATTAGAGTCTAATAAGTAAATAATAAAAGTATAACAGTTAACCAATAAAAGGTTTATCTGTTATCGTTAAAAGAACTTAACTAAAAACTTTGCACTATACATTAGTTATATAGGTCCTCAAATTGCCTTGTGAACTATATGGTGCCAAATGTGCAATTCACATTGCAGAAAGTTCTAACGGGTCTCAAAATGTTTATTAGAGTCTAATAAGTAAATAATAAAAGTATAACAGTTAACCAATAAAAGGTTTGTCTGTTATCGTTAAAAGAACTTAACTAAAAAATTTGCACTATACATTAGCTGTATAGGTCCTAAAAAGTGCTTTGTGAACTATATGGTGCCAAATGTGCAATTCACATTGCAAAAAGTTCTAACGGGTGTCAAAATGTTTATTAGAGTCTAATAAGTAAATAATAAAAGTATAACAGTTAACCAATAAAAGGTTTGTCTGTTATCGTTAAAAGAACTTAACTAAAAAATTTGCACTATACATTAGTTATATAAGTCCTAAAAAGTGCCTTGTGAAGTATATGGTGCCAAATGTGCAATTCACATTGCAAAAAGTTCTAACGGGTCTCAAAATGTTTATTAGAGTCTAATAAGTAAATAATAAAAGTATAACAGTTAACCAATAAAAGGTTTGTCTGTTATCGTTAAAAGAACTTAACTAAAAAATTCCCACTATACATTAGTTATATAGGTCCTAAAAAGTGCCTTGTGAACTATATGGTGCCAAATGTGCAATTCACATTGCAAAAAGTTCTAACGGGTCTCAAAATGTTTATTAGAGTCTAATAAGTAAATAATAAAAGTATAACAGTTAACCAATAAAAGGTTTGTCTGTTATCGTTAAATGAACTTAACTAAAAAATTTGCACTATACATTAGTTGTTTAGGTCCTAAAAAGTGCCTTGTGAACTATATGGTGCCAAATGTGCAATTCACATTGAAAAAAGTTCTAACGGGTCTCAAAATGTTTATTAGAGTCTAATAAGTAAATAATAAAAGTATAACAGTTAACCAATAAAAGGTTTGTCTGTTATCGTTGAAAGAACTTAACTAAAACAATTGCTCTATACAATAGTTATATAGGTCCTAAACAGTGCCTTGTGAACTATATGGTGCCAAATGTTTAATTCACATTCCTCAAATTTTTAAAGCGTCTCAAATAGTTTATTAGAGTCTAATAAGTAAATAATAAAAGTATAACAGTTAACCAATAAAAGGTTTGTCTGTTATCGTTAAAAGAACTTAACTACAACATATGCACTATACATTAGTTATATAGGACCTAAACAGTGCCTTGTGAACTATATGGTGCAAAATGTTTAATTCACATTCCCAAAAGTTCTAACACTTCTCAAAATGTTTATTAGAGTCTAGTAAGTAAATCAAAAAAGTATAACAGTTAACCAATAAAATTTTTGTCTGTTATCGTTAAAAGAATTTAACTACAACATATGCACTATACATTAGTTGTATAGGTCCTAAAATATGTCTTGTGAACTATATGGTGCCAAATGTGTAATTCACATTCCTAAAAGTTCTAACGCGCCTCAAAATGTTTATTAGAGTCTAATAAGTAAATAATAAAAGTATAACAGTTAACCAATAAAAGGTTTGTCTGTTATCGTTAAAAGAACTTAACTAAAAAATTTGCACTATACATTAGTTATATAGGTCCTAAAAAGTGCCTTGTGAACTATATGGTGCCAAATGTTTGATTCATTTTGCAAATAAAACTAATGGGTCTCAAAATGTTTATTACAGTCTAATAAATAAATAATGAAAGTATAACAGTTAACCAATAAAAGGTTTGTCTGTTATCGTTAAAAGAACTTAACTAAAACATTTGCTCTATACATTAGTTATATAGGTCCTAAAAAGTGCTTTGTGAACTATAAGGTGCCAAATGATTGATTCACCTTGCAAAAAGTTCTAACGGGTCTCAAAATGTTTATTAGAGTCTAATAAGTAAATCAAAAAAGTATAACAGTTAACCAATAAAAGGTTTGTCTGTTATCGTTAAAAGAACTTAACTACAACATATGTACTGTACATTAGTTATATAGAACCTAAAAACTGCCTTGTGAACTATATGTTGCAAAATGTTTAATTCACGTTCCTAAAAGTTATAACGCATCTCAAAATTTTTATTACAGTCTAATAAGTAAATAATTAAAGTATAACAGTTAACCAATAAAAGGTTTGTCTGTTATCGTTAAAAGAATTTAACTACAAAATTTGCACTATACATTAGTTGTATAGGTCCTAAACAGTTCCTTGTGAACTATATGGTGTAAAATGTTTAATTCACATTCCTAAAAGTTTTAACGCGTCTCAAAATGTTTATTAGAGTCTAATAAGTAAATAATAAAAGTATAACAGTTAACCAATAAAAGTTTTGTCTGTTATCGTTAAAAGAACTTAACTACAACATATGTACTATACATTAGTTATATAGGACCTAAAAAGTGCCTTGTGAACTATATGGTGCAAAATGTTTAATTTACATTCCTAAAAGTTCTAACGCGTCTCAAAATGTTTATTAGAGTCTAATAAGTAAATAATAAAATTATAACAGTTAACCAATAAAAGGTTTGTCTGTTATCGTTAAATGAACTTAACTACAACATATGTACTATACATTAGTTATATAGGATCTAAAAAGTGCCTTGTGAACTATATGGTGCAAAATGTGTAATTCACATTCCTAAAAGCTCTAACGCGTCTCAAAATGTGTATTAGAGTCTAATAAGTAAATATTAAAAGTATAACAGTTAACCAATAAAAGGTTTTTCTGTTATCGTTAAAAGCACTTAACTAAAAATTTTGCACTATACATTAGTTATATAGGTCCTAAAAAGTGCCTTCTGAACTATATGGTGCCAAATGTTTAATTCACATTGCAAAAAAAACTAATGGGTCTCAAAATGTTTATTATAGTCTAATAAGTAAATAAAAAAAGTATAACAGTTAACCAATAAAAGGTTTGTCTGTTATCGTTGAATGAACTTAACTAAAACCATTGCTCTATACATTAGTTATATAGGTCCTAAAAAGTGCCTTGTGAACTATAAGGTGACAAATGTTTAATTCACTTTGCAAAAAGTTCTAACGGGTCTCAAAATGTTTATTAGAATCTAATAAGTAAATAATAAAAGTATAACAGTTAACCAATAAAAGGTTTGTCTGTTATCGTTAAAAGAACTTAACTACAACATATGCACTATACATTAGTAATATAGGTCCTAAACAGTGCTTTGTGAACTATATGGTGCCAAATGTTTAATTCACATTCCTCAAAGTTCTAACGCGTCTCAAAATGTTTATTAGAGTCTAATAAGTAAATAATAAACGTATAACAGTTAAACAATAAAAGGTTTGTCTGTTATCGTTAAAAGAACTTAACTACAAAATTTGCACTATACATTAGTTGTATAGGTCCTAAACAGTGCCTTGTAAACTATATGGTGCCAAATGTTTAATTCACATTCCTAAAAGTTCTAACGGGTCTCAAAATTTTTATTACAGTCTAATAAGTAAATAATAAAAGTATAACAGTTAACCAATAAAAGGTTTGTCTGTTATCGTTAAAAGAACTTAACTAAAACATATGCACTATACATTAGTTATATAGGACCTAAACAGTGCCTTGTGAACTATATGGTGCAAAATGTTTAATTCACATTCCCAAAAGTTCCAACGCTTCTCAAAATGTTTATTACAGTCTAATAAGTAAATCAAAAAAGTATAACAGTTAACCAATAAAATGTTTGTCTGTTATTGTTAAAAGAACTTAACTACAACATATGTACTATACATTTGTTATATAGAACCTAAAAAGTGCTTTGTGAACTATATGGTGCAAAATGTTTAATTCACATTCCAAAAAATTCTAACGCGTCTCAAAATTTTTATTATAGTCTAATAAGTAAATAAAAAAAGTATAACAGTTAACCAATAAAAGGTTTGTCTGTTATCGTTAAAAGAACTTAACTACAAAATTTGCACTATACATTAGTTGTATAGGTCCTAAAAAGTGCCTTGTGAACTATATGGTGCAAAATGTTTAATTCACATTCCTAAAAGTTCTAACGCGTCTCAAAATGTTTATTAGAGTCAAAAAAGTAAATAATAAAAGTATAACAGTTAACCAATAAAAGGTTTGTCTGTTATCGTTAAATGAACTTAACTACAAGATATGTACTATACATTAGTTATATAGGACCTAAAAAGTGCCTTGTGAACTATATGGTGCCAAATGTTTAATTCATATTGCAAAAAAAACTAATTGGTCTCAAAATGTTTATTAGAGTCTAATAAGTAAATAATAAAAGTATAACAGTTAACCAATAAAAGGTTTGTCTGTTATCGTTAAATGAACTTGACTACAACATATGAACTATACATTAGTTATATAGGACCTAAAAACTGCCTTGTGAACTATATGGTGCCAAATGTTTAATGCACAATCCTAAAAGCTCTAACGCGTCTCAAAATGTTTATTAGAGTCTGATAAGTAAATAATAAAAGTATAACAGTTAACCAATAAAAGGTTTTTCTGTTATCGTTAAAAGAACTTAACTAAAAAATTTGCACTATACATTAGTTATATAGATCCTAAAAAGTGCCTTGTGAACTATATGGTGCCAAATGTTTAAGTCACATTGCAAAAAGTTCTAACGTTTCTCAAATTGTTTATTAGAGTCTAATAAGTAAATAATAAAAGTATAACAGTTAACCAATAAAAGGTTTGTCTGTTATCGTTAAAAGAACTTAACTAAAACATATGCACTATACATTAGTTATATAGGTCCTAAAAAGTGCCTTGTGAACTATATGGTGCCCAATGTTTAATTTATATTGCAAAACGTTCTAACGGGGCTCAAAATGTTTATTGGAGTCTAATAAGTAAATAATAAAAGTATAACAGTTAACCAATAAAAGGTTTGTCTGTTATCGTTAAAAGAACTTAACTACAAAATTTGCACTATACATTAGTTGTATAGGTCCTAAAAAGTGTCTTGTGAACTATATGGTGCCAAATGTGTAATTCACATTCCTAAGAGTTCTAACGCGTCTCAAAATGTTTATTAGAGTCTAATAAGTAAATAATAAAAGTATAACAGTTAACCAATAAATGGTTTGTCTGTTATCGTTAAATGAACTTAACTACAACATATGTACTATACATTAGTTATAAAGGACCTAAAAACTGCCTTGTGAACTATATGGTGCAAATTGTGTAATTCACATTCCTAAAAGCTCTAACGCGTCTCAAAATGTGTATTAGAATCTAATAAGTAAATAATAAAAGTATAACAGTTAACCAATAAAAGTTTTTTCTGTTATCGTTAAAAGAACTTAACTAAAAAATTTGCACTATACATTAGTTATATAGGTCCTAAACAGTGCCTTGTGAACTATATGGTGCCAAATGTTTAATTCACATTCCTCAAAGTTCTAACGGGTCTCAAAATGTTTATTAGAGTCTAATAAGTAAATCAAAAAAGTAAAACAGTTAACCAATAAAAGGTTTGTCTGTTATCGTTAAAAGAACTTAACTAAAATATTTGCACTATACATTAGTTGTATAGGTCTTAAACAGTGCCTTGTGAACTATATGGTGCAAAATGTTTAATTCACCTTCCTATAAGTTCTAACGCGTTTCAAAATGTTTATTATAGTCTAATAAGTAAATAATAAACGTATAACAGTTAACCAATAATAGGTTTGTCTGTTATCGTTAAAAGAACTTAACTACAAAATTTGCACTATACTTTAGTTGTATAGGTCCTAAACAGTGCCTTGTGAACTATATGGTGACAAATGTTTAATTCACATTCCTAAAAGCTCTAACGCGTCTCAAAATGTTTATTAGAGTCTAATAAGTAAATAATAAAAGTATAACAGTTAACCAATAAAATGTTTGTGTGTTATCGTTAAATGAACTTAACTACAAGATATGTACTATACATTAGTTATATAGGACCTAAAAAGTGCCTTGTGAACTATATGGTGCAAAATGTTTAATTCACATTCCTAAAAGTTCTAACGCGTCTCAAAAAATTTATTAGAGTCTAATAAGTAAATAATAAAAGTATAACAGTTAACCAATAAAAGGTTTGTCTGTTATCGTTAAAAGAACTTAACTACAAAATTTGCACTATACATTAGTTGTATAGGTCCTAAAAAGTGCCTTGTGAACTATATGGTGCCAAATGTTTAATTCACATTCCTAAAAATTCTAACGCGTCTCAAAATGTTTATTAGAGTCTAATAAGTAAATAATAAAAGTATAACAGTTAACCAATAAAAGGTTTGTCTGTTATCGTTAAAAGAACTTAACTACAAAATTTGCACTATACATTAGTTGTATAGGTCCTAAAAAGTGCCTTGTGAACTATATGGTGCCAAATGTTTAATTCACATTCCTAAAAATTCTAACGCGTCTCAAAATGTTTATTAGAGTCTAATAAGTAAATAATAAAAGTATAACAGTTAACCAATAAAAGGTTTGTCTGTTATCGTTAAAAGAACTTAACTACAAAATTTGCACTATACATTAGTTGTATAGGTCCTAAAAAGTGCCTTGTGAACTATATGGTGCCAAATGTTTAATTCATATTGCAAAAAAAACTAATGGGTCTCAAAATGTTTATTACAGTCTAATAAATAAATAATAAAAGTATAACAGTTAACCAATAAAAGGTTTGTCTGTTATCGTTAAAACAACTTAACTAAAACATTTGCTCTATACATTAGTTATATAGGTCCTAAAAAGTGCCTTGTGAACTATAAGGTGCCAAATGATTAATTCACCTTGCAAAAAGTTCTAACGGGTCTCAAAATGTTTATTAGAGTCTAATAAGTAAATAAGAAAAGTATAACAGTTAGACAACAAAAGGTTTGTCTGTTATCGTTAAAAGAACTTAACTACAACATATGTACTATACATTAGTTATATAGGTCCTAAAAACTGCCTTGTGAACTATATGTTGCAAAATGTTTAATTCACGTTCTTAAAAGTTATAACGCATCTCAAAAATTTTATTACAGTCTAATAAGTAAATAATTAAAGTATAACAGTTAACCAAAAAAAGATTTGTCTGTTATCGTTAAAAGAACTTAACTACAAAATTTGCACTATACATTAGTTGTATAGGTCCTAAACAGTGCCTTGTGAACTATATGGTGTAAAATGTTTAATTCACATTCATAAAAGTTCTAACGCGTCTCAAAATGTTTATTAGAGTCTAATAAGTAAATAATAAAAGTATAACAGGTAACCAATAAAAGGTTTGTCTGTTATCGTTAAATGAACTTAACTACAAGATATGTACTATACATTAGTTATATAAGACCTAAAAAGTGCCTTGAGAACTATATGGTGCAAAATGTTTAATTCATATTGCAAAAAAAACTAATGGGTCTCAAAATGTTAATTACAGTCTAATAAGTAAATACTAAAAGTATAACAGTTAACCAATAAAAGGTTTGTCTGTTATCGTTAAAAGAACTTAACTACAACATATGCACTATAAATTAGTAATATAGGTCCTAAACAGTGCCTTGTGAACTATATGGTGCAAAATGTTTAATTCACATTCCTAAAAGTTCTAACGCTTCTCAAAATGTTTATTAGAGTCTAATAAGTAAATAATAAAAGTATAACAGTTAACCAATAAAAGGTTTGTCTGTTATCGTTAAAAGAACTTAACTACAAAATTTGCACTAAACATTAGTTGTATAGGTCCTAAACAGTGCCTTGTGAACTATATGGTGGCAAATGTTTAATTCACATTGCAAAAAGTTTTAACGCGTCTCAAAATGTTTATTAGAGTCTAATAAGTAAATAATAAAAGTATAACAGTTAACCAATAAAAGGTTTGTCTGTTATCGTTAAAAGAACTTAACTACAACATATGCACTATAAATTAGTAATATAGGTCCTAAACAGTGCTTTGTGAACTATATGGTGCAAAATGTTTAATTCACATTCCCAAAAGTTCTAACGCTTCTCAAAATGTTTATTAGAGTCTAATAAGTAAATAATAAAAGTATAACAGTTAACCAATAAAATGTTTGTCTGTTATCGTTAAAAGAATTTAACTACAAAATTTGCACTATACATTAGTTGTAAAGGTCCTAAATAGTTCCTTGTGAACTATATGGTGTAAAATGTTTAATTCACATTCCTAAAAGTTCTAACGCCTCTCAAAATGTTTATTAGAGTCTAATAAGTAAATAATAAAAGTATAACAGTTAACCAATGAAAGGTTTTTCTGTTATCGTTAAAAAAACTTAACTAAAAAATTTGCACTATACATTAGTTATATAGGTGCTAAAAAGTGCCTTGTGAACTATATGGTGCAAAATGTTTAATTCACATTCCTAAAAATTTTAACGCGTCTCAAAATTTTTATTACAGTGTAATAAGTAAATAATAAAAATATAACAGTTAACCAATAAAAGGTTTGTCTGTTATCGTTAAAAGAACTTAACTACAACATATGCACTATACATTAGTTATATAGGTCCTAAACAGTGCCTTGTGAACTATATGGTGCAAAATGTTTAATTCACATTCCAAAAAGTTCTAACTCGTGTCAAAATGTTTATTATAGTCTAATAAGTAAATAATAAAAGTATAACAGTTAACCAATAAAAGGTTAATCTGTTATCGTTAAAAGAACTTAACTACAAAATTTGCACTATACATTAGTTGTATAGGTCCTAAAAAGTGCCTTGTGAACTATAAAGTGCAAAATGTGTAATTCACATTCCTAAAAGTTCTAACGGGTCTCAAAATGTTTATTTGAGTCAAAAAAGTAAATAATAAAAGTATAACAGTTAACCAATAAAACGTTTTTCTGTTATCGTTAAAAGAACTTAACTACAACATATGCACTATACATTAGTTATTAAGGTCTCAAAAAGTGCCTTGTGAACTATATGGTGCCAAATGTTTAATTCATTTTGCAAAAAAAACTAATGGGTCTCAAAATGTTTATTACAGTCTAATAAGTAAATAATAAAAGTATAACAGTTAACCAATAAAAGGTTTGTCTGTTATCGTAAAAAGAACTTAACTAAAACATTTGCACTATACATTTGTTATATAGGTCCTAAAAAGTGCCTTGTGAACTATATGGTGCCAAATGTTTAATTTATATTGCAAAACGTTCTAACGGGTCTCAAAATGTTTATTAGAGTCTAATAAGTAAATAATAAAAGTATAACAGTTAACCAATAAAAGGTTTGTCTGTTATCGTTAAAAGAACTTAACTACAAAATTTGCACTATACATTAGTTGTATAGGTCCTAAACAGTGCCTTGTGAACTATATGGTGCCAAATGTTTAATTCACATTCCTAAAAGTTCTAACGCGTCTCAAAATTTTTATTAGAGTCTAATAAGTAAATAATAAAAGTATAACAGTTAACCAATAAAAGGTTTGTCTGTTATCGTTAAAAGAACTTAACTACAACATATGCACTATACATTAGTAATATAGGTCCTAAACAGTGCCTTGAGAACTATATGTTGCAAAATGTTTAATTCACATTCCTAAAAGTTCTAACGCTTCTCAAAATGTTTATTAGAGTCTAATAAGTAAATAATAAAAGTATAACAGTTAACCAAAAAAAGGTTTGTTTGTTATCGTTAAAAGAACTTAACTACAACATATGCACTATAAATTAGTAATATAGGTCCTAAACAGTGCTTTGTGAACTATATGGTGCAAAATGTTTAATTCACATTCCCAAAAGTTCTAACGCTTCTCAAAATGTTTATTAGAGTCTAATAAGTAAATAATAAAAGTATAACAGTTAACCAATAAAATCTTTGTCTGTTATCGTTAAAAGAATTTAACTACAAAATTTGCACTATACATTAGTTGTATAGGTCCTAAACAGTTCCTTGTGAACTATATGGTGTAAAATGTTTAATTCACATTCCTAAAAGTTCTAACGCCTCTCAAAATGTTTATTAGAGTCTAATAAGTAAATAATAAAAGTATAACAGTTAACCAACAAAAGGTTTTTCTGTTATCGTTAAAAGAACTTAACTAAAAAATTTGCATTATACATTAGTTATATAGGTGCTAAAAAGTGCCTTGTGAACTATATGGTGCAAAATGTTTAATTCACATTCCTAAAAATTTTAACGCGTCTCAAAATTTTTATTACAGTGTAATAAGTAAATAATAAAAGTATAACAGTTAACCAATAAAAGGTTTGTCTGTTATCGTTAAAAGAACTTAACTACAACATATGCACTATACATTAGTTATATAGGTCCTAAACAGTGCCTTGTGAACTATATGGTGCCAAATGTTTAATTCACATTCCAAAAAGTTCTAACTCGTGTCAAAAAGTTTATTATAGTCTAATAAGTAAATAATAAAAGTATAACAGTTAACCAATAAAAGGTTTATCTGTTATCGTTAAAAGAACTTAACTACAAAATTTGCACTATACATTAGTTGTATAGGTCCTAAAAAGTGCCTTGTGAACTATAAAGTGCAAAATGTGTAATTCACATTCCTAAAAGTTCTAACGCGTCTCAAAATGTTTATTTGAGTCAAAAAAGTAAATAATAAAAGTATAACAGTTAACCAATAAAACGTTTTTCTGTTATCGTTAAAAGAACTTAACTAAAAAATTTGCACTATACATTAGTTATATAGGTTTCAAAAAGTGCCTTGTGAACTATATGGTGCCAAATGTTTAATTCATATTGCAAAAAAAACTAATGGGTCTCAAAATGTTTATTACAGTCTAATAAGTAAATAATAAAAGTATAACAGTTAACCAAAAAAAGGTTTGTCTGTTATCGTTAAAAGAACTTAACTAAAACATTTGCACTATACATTAGTTATATAGGTCCTAAAAAGTGCCTTGTGAACTATATGGTGCCAAATGTTTAATTTATATTGCAAAACGTTCTAACGGGTCTCAAAATGTTTATTAGAGTCTAATAAGTAAATAATAAAAGTATAACAGTTAACCAATAAAAGGTTTGTCTGTTATCGTTAAAAGAACTTAACTACAAAATTTGCACTATACATTAGTTGTATAGGTCCTAAACAGTGCCTTGTAAACTATATGGTGCCAAATGTTTAATTCACATTCCAAAAAGTTCTAACGCTTCTCAAAATGTTTATTAGAATCTAATAAGTAAATAATAAAAGTATAACAGTTAACCAATAAAAGGTTTGTCTGTTATCGTTAAAAGAACTTAACTACAAAATTTGCACTATACATTAGTTGTATAGGTCCTAAACAGTGCCTTGTAAACTATTTGGTGCCAAATGTTTAATTCACATTCCTAAAAGTTCTAACGCCTCTCAAAATGTTTATTAGAGTCTAATAAGTAAATAATAAAAGTATAACAGTTAACCAATAAAAGGTTTGTCTGTTATCGTTAAAAGAACTTAACTACAACATATGCACTATAAATTAGTAATATAGGTCCTAAACAGTGCCTTGTGAACTATATGGTGCAAAATGTTTAATTCACATTCCCAAAAGTTCTAACGCTTTTCAAAATGTTTATTAGAGTCTAATAAGTAAATAATAAAAGTATAACAGTTAACCAATAAAAGGTTTGTCTGTTATCGTTAAAAGAACTTAACTACAAAAATTGCATTATACATTAGTTGTATAGGTCCTAAATAGTTCCTTGTGAACTATATGGTGTAAAATGTTTAATTCACATTCCTAAAAGTTCTAACTCGTGTCAAAATGTTTATTATAGTCTAATAAGTAAATAATAAAAGTATAACAGTTAACCAATAAAAGGTTAATCTGTTATCGTTAAAAGAACTTAACTACAAAATTTGCACTATACATTAGTTATATAGGTCCTAAACAGTGCCTTGTGAACTATATGGTGCAAAATGTTTAATTCACATTCCAAAAAGTTCTAACTCGTGTCAAAATGTTTATTATAGTCTAATAAGTAAATAATAAAAGTATAACAGTTAACCAATAAAAGGTTAATCTGTTATCGTTAAAAGAACTTAACTACAAAATTTGCACTATACATTAGTTGTATAGGTCCTAAAAAGTGCCTTGTGAACTATAAAGTGCAAAATGTGTAATTCACATTCCTAAAAGTTCTAACGGGTCTCAAAATGTTTATTTGAGTCAAAAAAGTAAATAATAAAAGTATAACAGTTAACCAATAAAACGTTTTTCTGTTATCGTTAAAAGAACTTAACTACAACATATGCACTATACATTAGTTATTAAGGTCTCAAAAAGTGCCTTGTGAACTATATGGTGCCAAATGTTTAATTCATTTTGCAAAAAAAACTAATGGGTCTCAAAATGTTTATTACAGTCTAATAAGTAAATAATAAAAGTATAACAGTTAACCAATAAAAGGTTTGTCTGTTATCGTAAAAAGAACTTAACTAAAACATTTGCACTATACATTAGTTATATAGGTCCTAAAAAGTGCCTTGTGAACTATATGGTGCCAAATGTTTAATTTATATTGCAAAACGTTCTAACGGGTCTCAAAATGTTTATTAGAGTCTAATAAGTAAATAATAAAAGTATAACAGTTAACCAATAAAAGGTTTGTCTGTTATCGTTAAAAGAACTTAACTACAAAATTTGCACTATACATTAGTTGTATAGGTCCTAAACAGTGCCTTGTGAACTATATGGTGCCAAATGTTTAATTCACATTCCTAAAAGTTCTAACGCGTCTCAAAATTTTTATTAGAGTCTAATAAGTAAATAATAAAAGTATAACAGTTAACCAATAAAAGGTTTGTCTGTTATCGTTAAAAGAACTTAACTACAACATATGCACTATACATTAGTAATATAGGTCCTAAACAGTGCCTTGAGAACTATATGTTGCAAAATGTTTAATTCACATTCCTAAAAGTTCTAACGCTTCTCAAAATGTTTATTAGAGTCTAATAAGTAAATAATAAAAGTATAACAGTTAACCAATAAAAGGTTTGTTTGTTATCGTTAAAAGAACTTAACTACAACATATGCACTATAAATTAGTAATATAGGTCCTAAACAGTGCTTTGTGAACTATATGGTGCAAAATGTTTAATTCACATTCCCAAAAGTTCTAACGCTTCTCAAAATGTTTATTAGAGTCTAATAAGTAAATAATAAAAGTATAACAGTTAACCAATAAAATCTTTGTCTGTTATCGTTAAAAGAATTTAACTACAAAATTTGCACTATACATTAGTTGTATAGGTCCTAAACAGTTCCTTGTGAACTATATGGTGTAAAATGTTTAATTCACATTCCTAAAAGTTCTAACGCCTCTCAAAATGTTTATTAGAGTCTAATAAGTAAATAATAAAAGTATAACAGTTAACCAACAAAAGGTTTTTCTGTTATCGTTAAAAGAACTTAACTAAAAAATTTGCATTATACATTAGTTATATAGGTGCTAAAAAGTGCCTTGTGAACTATATGGTGCAAAATGTTTAATTCACATTCCTAAAAATTTTAACGCGTCTCAAAATTTTTATTACAGTGTAATAAGTAAATAATAAAAGTATAACAGTTAACCAATAAAAGGTTTGTCTGTTATCGTTAAAAGAACTTAACTACAACATATGCACTATACATTAGTTATATAGGTCCTAAACAGTGCCTTGTGAACTATATGGTGCCAAATGTTTAATTCACATTCCAAAAAGTTCTAACTCGTGTCAAAAAGTTTATTATAGTCTAATAAGTAAATAATAAAAGTATAACAGTTAACCAATAAAAGGTTTATCTGTTATCGTTAAAAGAACTTAACTACAAAATTTGCACTATACATTAGTTGTATAGGTCCTAAAAAGTGCCTTGTGAACTATAAAGTGCAAAATGTGTAATTCACATTCCTAAAAGTTCTAACGCGTCTCAAAATGTTTATTTGAGTCAAAAAAGTAAATAATAAAAGTATAACAGTTAACCAATAAAACGTTTTTCTGTTATCGTTAAAAGAACTTAACTAAAAAATTTGCACTATACATTAGTTATATAGGTTTCAAAAAGTGCCTTGTGAACTATATGGTGCCAAATGTTTAATTCATATTGCAAAAAAAACTAATGGGTCTCAAAATGTTTATTACAGTCTAATAAGTAAATAATAAAAGTATAACAGTTAACCAAAAAAAGGTTTGTCTGTTATCGTTAAAAGAACTTAACTAAAACATTTGCACTATACATTAGTTATATAGGTCCTAAAAAGTGCCTTGTGAACTATATGGTGCCAAATGTTTAATTTATATTGCAAAACGTTCTAACGGGTCTCAAAATGTTTATTAGAGTCTAATAAGTAAATAATAAAAGTATAACAGTTAACCAATAAAAGGTTTGTCTGTTATCGTTAAAAGAACTTAACTACAAAATTTGCACTATACATTAGTTGTATAGGTCCTAAACAGTGCCTTGTAAACTATATGGTGCCAAATGTTTAATTCACATTCCAAAAAGTTCTAACGCTTCTCAAAATGTTTATTAGAATCTAATAAGTAAATAATAAAAGTATAACAGTTAACCAATAAAAGGTTTGTCTGTTATCGTTAAAAGAACTTAACTACAAAATTTGCACTATACATTAGTTGTATAGGTCCTAAACAGTGCCTTGTAAACTATATGGTGCCAAATGTTTAATTCACATTCCTAAAAGTTCTAACGCCTCTCAAAATGTTTATTAGAGTCTAATAAGTAAATAATAAAAGTATAACAGTTAACCAATAAAAGGTTTGTCTGTTATCGTTAAAAGAACTTAACTACAACATATGCACTATAAATTAGTAATATAGGTCCTAAACAGTGCCTTGTGAACTATATGGTGCAAAATGTTTAATTCACATTCCCAAAAGTTCTAACGCTTTTCAAAATGTTTATTAGAGTCTAATAAGTAAATAATAAAAGTATAACAGTTAACCAATAAAAGGTTTGTCTGTTATCGTTAAAAGAACTTAACTACAAAAATTGCATTATACATTAGTTGTATAGGTCCTAAATAGTTCCTTGTGAACTATATGGTGTAAAATGTTTAATTCACATTCCTAAAAGTTCTAACGCCTCTCAAAATGTTTATTAGAGTCTAATAAGTAAATAATAAAAGTATAACAGTTAACCAATAAAAGGTTTTTCTGTTATCGTTAAAAGAACTTAACTAAAAAATTTGCACTATACATTAGTTATATAGGTGCTAAAAAGTGCCTTGTGAACTATATGGTGCAAAATGTTTAATTCACATTCCTAAAAATTTTAACGCGTCTCAAAATTTTTATTACAGTGTAATAAGTAAATAATAAACGTATAACAGTTAACCAATAAAAGGTTTGTCTGTTATCGTTAAAAGAACTTAACTACAACATATGCACTATACATTAGTTATATAGGTCCTAAACAGTGCCTTGTGAACTATATGGTGCAAAATGTTTAATTCACATTCCAAAAAGTTCTAACTCGTCTCAAAATGTTTATTATAGTCTAATAAGTAAATAATAAAAGTATAACAGTTAACCAATAAAAGGTTTATCTGTTATCGTTAAAAGAACTTAACTACAAAATTTGCACTATACATTAGTTGTATAGGTCCTAAAAAGTGCCTTGTGAACTATAAAGTGCAAAATGTGTAATTCACATTCCTAAAAGTTCTAACGGGTCTCAAAATGTTTATTTGAGTCAAAAAAGTAAATAATAAAAGTATAACAGTTAACCAATAAAACGTTTTTCTGTTATCGTTAAAAGAACTTAACTAAAAAATTTGCACTATACATTAGTTATATAGGCCTCAAAAAGTGCCTTGTGAACTATATGGTGCCAAATGTTTAATTCATATTGCAAAAAAAACTAATGGGTCTCAAAATGTTTATTACAGTCTAATAAGTAAATAATAAAAGTATAACAGTTAACCAATAAAAGGTTTGTCTGTTATCGTTAAAAGAACTTAACTAAAACATTTGCACTATACATTAGTTATATAGGTCCTAAAAAGTGCCTTGTGAACTATATGGTGCCAAATGTTTAATTTATATTGCAAAACGTTCTAACGGGTCTCAAAATGTTTATTAGAGTCTAATAAGTAAATAATAAAAGTATAACAGTTAACCAATAAAAGGTTTGTCTGTTATCGTTAAAAGAACTTAACTACAAAATTTGCACTATACATTAGTTGTATAGGTCCTAAACAGTGCCTTGTGAACTATATGGTGCAAAATGTTTAATTCACAATCATAAAAGTTCTAACGCGTCTCAAAATGTTTATTAGTGTCTAATAAGTAAATAATAAAAGTATAACAGTTAACCAATAAAAGGTTTGTCTGTTATCGTTAAAAGAACTTAGTTACAAAATTTGCACTATACAATAGTTGTATAGGTCCTAAACAGTGCCTTGTGAACTATATGGTGCCAAATGTTTAATTCACATTCCTAAAAGTTCTAACGCGTCTCAAAATTTTTATTAGAGTCTAATAAGTAAATAATAAAAGTATAACAGTTAACCAATAAAAGGTTTGTCTGTTATCGTTAAAAGAACTTAACTACAACATATGCACTATACATTAGTAAAATAAGTCCTAAACAGTGCCTTGTGAACTATATGTTGCAAAATGTTTAATTCACATTCCAAAATGTACTAACGCGTCTCAAAATTTTTATTATAGTCTAATAAGTAAATAATAAAAGTATAACAGTTAACCAATAAAAGGTTTGTCTGTTATCGTTAAAAGAATTTAACTACAAAATTTGCACTATACATTAGTTGTATAGGTCCTAAACAGTTCCTTGTGAACTATATGGTGTAAAATGTTTAATTCACATTCCTAAAAGTTCTAACGCGTCTCAAAATGTTTATTATAGTCTAATAAGTAAATAATAAAAGTATAACAGTTAACCAATAAAAGGTTTGTCTGTTATCGTTAAATGAACTTAACTACAAGATATGTACTATACATTAGTTTTACAGGACCTAAAAAGTGCCTTGTGAACTATATGGTGCAAAATGTTTAATTCACATTCCTAAAAGTTCTAACGCCTCTTAAAATGTTTATTAGAGTCTAATAAGTAAATAATAAAAGTATAACAGTTAACCAATAAAAGGTTTGTGTGTTATGGTTAAATGAACTTAACTACAACATATGTACTATACATTAGTTAAATAGGACCTAAAAACTGCCTTGTGAACTATATGGTGCAAAATGTGTAATTCACATTCCTAAAAGTTCTAATGCGTTTCAAAATGTGTATTAGAGTCTAATAAGTAAATAATAAAAGTATAACAGTTAACCAATAAAAGGTTTTTCTGTTATCGTTAAAGAACTTAACTAAAAAATTTGCACTATACATTAGTTATATAGGTCCTAAAAAGTGCCTTGTGAACTATATGGTGCCAAATGTTTAATTCACATTGCAAAAAAAACTAATGGGTCTCAAAATGTTTATTATAGTCTAATAAGTAAATAACAAAAGTATAACAGGTAACCAATAAAAGGTTTGTCTGTTATCGTTGAAAGAACTTAACTAAAACCATTGATGTATACATTAGTTATATAGGTCCTAAAAAGTGCCTTGTGAACTATAAGGTGCAAAATGTTTAATTCACCTTGCAAAAAGTTTTAACGGGTCTCAAAATGTTTATTAGAGTCTAATAAGTAAATCAAAAAAGTTTAACAGTTAACCAACAAAAGGTTTGTCTGTTATCGTTAAAAGAACTTAACTACAACATATGCAGTATACATTAGTAATATAGGTCCTAAACAGTGCCTTGTGAACTATATGGTGCCAAATGTTTAATTCACATTCCTCAAAGTTCTAACGCGTCTCAAAATGTTTATTAGAGTCTAATAAGTAAATAACAAACGTATAACAGTTAACCAATAAAAGGTTTGTCTGTTATCGTTAAAAGAACTTAACTACAAAATTTGCACTATACATTAGTTGTATAGGTCCTAAACAGTGCCTTGTAAACTATATGGTGCAAAATGTTTAATTCACATTCCTAAAAGTTCTAACGCGTCTCAAAATTTTTATTACAGTCTAATAAGTAAATGATAAAAGTATAACAGTTAACCAATAAAAGGTTTGTCTGTTATCGTTAAAAGAACTTAACTACAACATTTGCACTATACATTAGTTATATAGGTCCTAAACAGTGCTTTGTGAACTATATGGTGCAAAATGTTTAATTCACATTCCCAAAAGTTCTAACGCTTCTCAAAATGTTTATTAGAGTCTAATAAGTAAATCAAAAAAGTATAACAGTTAACCAATAAAAGGTTTGTCTGTTATCGTTAAAAGAACTTAACTACAACATATGTACTATACATTAGTTATATTGGACCTAAAAACTGCCTTGTGAATTATATGGTGCCAAATGTTTAATTTATATTGCAAAAAAAACTAATGGGTCTCAAAATGTTTATTAGAGTCTAATAAGTAAATAATAAAAGTATAACAGTTAACCAATAAAAGGTTTGTCTGTTATTGTTAAATGAACTTAACTACAACATATGTACTATACATTAGTTATATAGGACCTAAAAACTGCCTTGTGAACTATATGGTGCAAAATGTTTAATGCACATTCCTAAAAGTTTTAACGCGTCTCAAAATGTGTATTAGAGTCTAATAAGTAAATAATAAAAGTATAACAGTTAACCAATAAAAGGTTTTTCTGTTATCGTTAAAAAAACTTAACTAAAAAATTTGCACTATACATTAGTTGTATAGGTCCTAAAAAGTGCCTTGTGAACTATATGGTGCAAAATGTTTAATTCATATTGCAAAAAAAACTAATGGGTATCAAAATGTTAATTACAGTCTAATAAGTAAATAATAAAAGTATAACAGTTAACCAATAAAAGGTTTGTCTGTTATCGTTAAAAGAACTTAACTACAACATATGTACTATACATTTGTTATATAGGACCTAAAAAGTGCTTTGTGACTTATATGGTGCCAAATGTTTAATTCACATTCCAAAATATTCTAACGCGTCTCAAAATGTTTATTAGTGTCTAATAAGTAAATAATAAAAGTATAACAGTTAACTAATAAAAGGTTTGTCTGTTATCGTTAAAAGAACTTAACTACAACATATGCACTATACATTAGTTATATAGGTCCTAAACAGTGCCTTGTGAACTATATGGGGCAAAATGTTTAATTCACATTCCTAAAAGTTCTAACTCGTCTCAAAATTTTTATTATAGTCTAATAAGTAAATAATAAAAGTATAACAGTTAACCAATAAAAGGTTTATCTGTTATCGTTAAAAGAACTTAACTACAAAATTTGCACTATACATTAGTTGTATAGGTCCTAAACAGTGCCTTGTGAACTATATGGTGTAAAATGTTTAATTCACATTCCTAAAAGTTCTAACGCGTCTTAAAATGTTTATTATAGTCTAATAAGTAAATAATAAAAGTATAACAGTTAACCAATAAAAGGTTTGTCTGTTATCGTTAAATGAACTTAACTACAAGATATGTACTATACATTAGTTTTACAGGACCTAAAAAGTGCCTTGTGAACTATATGGTGCAAAATGTTTAATTCACATTCCTAAAAGTTCTAACGCCTCTTAAAATGTTTATTAGAGTCTAATAAGTAAATAATAAAAGTATAACAGTTAACCAATAAAAGGTTTTTCTGTTATCGTTAAAGAACTTAACTAAAAAATTTGCACTGTACATTAGTTATATAGGTCCTAAAAAGTGCCTTGTGAACTATATGGTGCCAAATGTTTAATGCACATTCCTAAAAAATCTAACGCGTCTCAAAATGTTTATTAGAGTCAAAGAAGTAAATAATAAAAGTATAACAGTTAACCAATAAAAGGTTTGTCTGTTATCGTTAAAAGAACTTAACTACAACATATGCACTATAAATTAGTAATATAGGTCCTAAACAGTGCCTTGTGAACTATATGGTGCAAAATGTTTAATTCACATTCCCAAAAGTTCTAACGCTTTTCAAAATGTTTATTAGAGTCTAATAAGTAAATAATAAAAGTATAACAGTTAACCAATAAAAGGTTTGTCTGTTATCGTTAAAAGAACTTAACTACAAAAATTGCATTATACATTAGTTGTATAGGTCCTAAATAGTTCCTTGTGAACTATATGGTGTAAAATGTTTAATTCACATTCCTAAAAGTTCTAACGCCTCTCAAAATGTTTATTAGAGTCTAATAAGTAAATAATAAAAGTATAACAGTTAACCAATAAAAGGTTTTTCTGTTATCGTTAAAAGAACTTAACTAAAAAATTTGCACTATACATTAGTTATATAGGTGCTAAAAAGTGCCTTGTGAACTATATGGTGCAAAATGTTTAATTCACATTCCTAAAAATTTTAACGCGTCTCAAAATTTTTATTACAGTGTAATAAGTAAATAATAAACGTATAACAGTTAACCAATAAAAGGTTTGTCTGTTATCGTTAAAAGAACTTAACTACAACATATGCACTATACATTAGTTATATAGGTCCTAAACAGTGCCTTGTGAACTATATGGTGCAAAATGTTTAATTCACATTCCAAAAAGTTCTAACTCGTCTCAAAATGTTTATTATAGTCTAATAAGTAAATAATAAAAGTATAACAGTTAACCAATAAAAGGTTTATCTGTTATCGTTAAAAGAACTTAACTACAAAATTTGCACTATACATTAGTTGTATAGGTCCTAAAAAGTGCCTTGTGAACTATAAAGTGCAAAATGTGTAATTCACATTCCTAAAAGTTCTAACGGGTCTCAAAATGTTTATTTGAGTCAAAAAAGTAAATAATAAAAGTATAACAGTTAACCAATAAAACGTTTTTCTGTTATCGTTAAAAGAACTTAACTAAAAAATTTGCACTATACATTAGTTATATAGGCCTCAAAAAGTGCCTTGTGAACTATATGGTGCCAAATGTTTAATTCATATTGCAAAAAAAACTAATGGGTCTCAAAATGTTTATTACAGTCTAATAAGTAAATAATAAAAGTATAACAGTTAACCAATAAAAGGTTTGTCTGTTATCGTTAAAAGAACTTAACTAAAACATTTGCACTATACATTAGTTATATAGGTCCTAAAAAGTGCCTTGTGAACTATATGGTGCCAAATGTTTAATTTATATTGCAAAACGTTCTAACGGGTCTCAAAATGTTTATTAGAGTCTAATAAGTAAATAATAAAAGTATAACAGTTAACCAATAAAAGGTTTGTCTGTTATCGTTAAAAGAACTTAACTACAAAATTTGCACTATACATTAGTTGTATAGGTCCTAAACAGTGCCTTGTGAACTATATGGTGCAAAATGTTTAATTCACAATCATAAAAGTTCTAACGCGTCTCAAAATGTTTATTAGTGTCTAATAAGTAAATAATAAAAGTATAACAGTTAACCAATAAAAGGTTTGTCTGTTATCGTTAAAAGAACTTAGTTACAAAATTTGCACTATACAATAGTTGTATAGGTCCTAAACAGTGCCTTGTGAACTATATGGTGCCAAATGTTTAATTCACATTCCTAAAAGTTCTAACGCGTCTCAAAATTTTTATTAGAGTCTAATAAGTAAATAATAAAAGTATAACAGTTAACCAATAAAAGGTTTGTCTGTTATCGTTAAAAGAACTTAACTACAACATATGCACTATACATTAGTAAAATAAGTCCTAAACAGTGCCTTGTGAACTATATGTTGCAAAATGTTTAATTCACATTCCAAAAAGTACTAACGCGTCTCAAAATTTTTATTATAGTCTAATAAGTAAATAATAAAAGTATAACAGTTAACCAATAAAAGGTTTGTCTGTTATCGTTAAAAGAATTTAACTACAAAATTTGCACTATACATTAGTTGTATAGGTCCTAAACAGTTCCTTGTGAACTATATGGTGTAAAATGTTTAATTCACATTCCTAAAAGTTCTAACGCGTCTCAAAATGTTTATTATAGTCTAATAAGTAAATAATAAAAGTATAACAGTTAACCAATAAAAGGTTTGTCTGTTATCGTTAAATGAACTTAACTACAAGATATGTACTATACATTAGTTTTACAGGACCTAAAAAGTGCCTTGTGAACTATATGGTGCAAAATGTTTAATTCACATTCCTAAAAGTTCTAACGCCTCTTAAAATGTTTATTAGAGTCTAATAAGTAAATAATAAAAGTATAACAGTTAACCAATAAAAGGTTTGTGTGTTATGGTTAAATGAACTTAACTACAACATATGTACTATACATTAGTTATATAGGACCTAAAAACTGCCTTGTGAACTATATGGTGCAAAATGTGTAATTCACATTCCTAAAAGTTCTAATGCGTTTCAAAATGTGTATTAGAGTCTAATAAGTAAATAATAAAAGTATAACAGTTAACCAATAAAAGGTTTTTCTGTTATCGTTAAAGAACTTAACTAAAAAATTTGCACTATACATTAGTTATATAGGTCCTAAAAAGTGCCTTGTGAACTATATGGTGCCAAATGTTTAATTCACATTGCAAAAAAAACTAATGGGTCTCAAAATGTTTATTATAGTCTAATAAGTAAATAACAAAAGTATAACAGGTAACCAATAAAAGGTTTGTCTGTTATCGTTGAAAGAACTTAACTAAAACCATTGATGTATACATTAGTTATATAGGTCCTAAAAAGTGCCTTGTGAACTATAAGGTGCAAAATGTTTAATTCACCTTGCAAAAAGTTTTAACGGGTCTCAAAATGTTTATTAGAGTCTAATAAGTAAATCAAAAAAGTTTAACAGTTAACCAACAAAAGGTTTGTCTGTTATCGTTAAAAGAACTTAACTACAACATATGCAGTATACATTAGTAATATAGGTCCTAAACAGTGCCTTGTGAACTATATGGTGCCAAATGTTTAATTCACATTCCTCAAAGTTCTAACGCGTCTCAAAATGTTTATTAGAGTCTAATAAGTAAATAACAAACGTATAACAGTTAACCAATAAAAGGTTTGTCTGTTATCGTTAAAAGAACTTAACTACAAAATTTGCACTATACATTAGTTGTATAGGTCCTAAACAGTGCCTTGTAAACTATATGGTGCAAAATGTTTAATTCACATTCCTAAAAGTTCTAACGCGTCTCAAAATTTTTATTACAGTCTAATAAGTAAATGATAAAAGTATAACAGTTAACCAATAAAAGGTTTGTCTGTTATCGTTAAAAGAACTTAACTACAACATTTGCACTATACATTAGTTATATAGGTCCTAAACAGTGCTTTGTGAACTATATGGTGCAAAATGTTTAATTCACATTCCCAAAAGTTCTAACGCTTCTCAAAATGTTTATTAGAGTCTAATAAGTAAATCAAAAAAGTATAACAGTTAACCAATAAAAGGTTTGTCTGTTATCGTTAAAAGAACTTAACTACAACATATGTACTATACATTAGTTATATTGGACCTAAAAACTGCCTTGTGAATTATATGGTGCCAAATGTTTAATTTATATTGCAAAAAAAACTAATGGGTCTCAAAATGTTTATTAGAGTCTAATAAGTAAATAATAAAAGTATAACAGTTAACCAATAAAAGGTTTGTCTGTTATTGTTAAATGAACTTAACTACAACATATGTACTATACATTAGTTATATAGGACCTAAAAACTGCCTTGTGAACTATATGGTGCAAAATGTTTAATGCACATTCCTAAAAGTTTTAACGCGTCTCAAAATGTGTATTAGAGTCTAATAAGTAAATAATAAAAGTATAACAGTTAACCAATAAAAGGTTTTTCTGTTATCGTTAAAAAAACTTAACTAAAAAATTTGCACTATACATTAGTTGTATAGGTCCTAAAAAGTGCCTTGTGACTTATATGGTGCCAAATGTTTAATTCACATTCCAAAAAGTTCTAACGCGTCTCAAAATGTTTATTAGTGTCTAATAAGTAAATAATAAAAGTATAACAGTTAACCAATAAAAGGTTTGTCTGTTATCGTTAAAAGAACTTAACTACAACATATGCACTATACATTAGTTATATAGGTCCTAAACAGTGCCTTGTGAACTATATGGGGCAAAATGTTTAATTCACATTCCTAAAAGTTCTAACTCGTCTCAAAATTTTTATTATAGTCTAATAAGTAAATAATAAAAGTATAACAGTTAACCAATAAAAGGTTTATCTGTTATCGTTAAAAGAACTTAACTACAAAATTTGCACTATACATTAGTTGTATAGGTCCTAAACAGTGCCTTGTGAACTATATGGTGTAAAATGTTTAATTCACATTGCTAAAAGTTCTAACGCGTCTTAAAATGTTTATTATAGTCTAATAAGTAAATAATAAAAGTATAACAGTTAACCAATAAAAGGTTTGTCTGTTATCGTTAAATGAACTTAACTACAAGATATGTACTATACATTAGTTTTACAGGACCTAAAAAGTGCCTTGTGAACTATATGGTGCAAAATGTTTAATTCACATTCCTAAAAGT
Organism: Clavelina lepadiformis; assembly: GCF_947623445.1. Taxonomy (NCBI): domain Eukaryota; kingdom Metazoa; phylum Chordata; class Ascidiacea; order Aplousobranchia; family Clavelinidae; genus Clavelina; species Clavelina lepadiformis. The sequence continues at coordinate 12,097,653 of NC_135243.1, read as the reverse complement.
TCTAACGCCTCTTAAAATGTTTATTAGAGTCTAATAAGTAAATAATAAAAGTATAACAGTTAACCAATAAAAGGTTTTTCTGTTATCGTTAAAGAACTTAACTAAAAAATTTGCACTGTACATTAGTTATATAGGTCCTAAAAAGTGCCTTGTGAACTATATGGTGCCAAATGTTTAATGCACATTCCTAAAAAAACTAATGGGTCTCAAAATGTTTATTAGAGTCAAAAAAGTAAACAATAAAAGTATAACAGTTAACCAATAGAAGGTTTGTCTCTTATCGTTAAAAGAACTTAACTACAAAATTTGCACTATACATTAGTTGTATAGGTCCTAAACAGTGCCTTGTAAACTATATGGTGCCAAATGTTTATTTCACATTCCTCAAAGTTCTAACGCGTCTCAAAATGTTTATTAGAGTCTAATAAGTAAATAATAAAAGTATAACAGTTAACCAATAAAAGGTTTGTCTGTTTACGTTAAAAGAACTTAACTACAAAATTTGCACTATACATTAGTTGTATAGGTCCTAAACAGTGCCTTGTGAACTATATGGTGCAAAATGTTTAATTCACAATCATAAAAGTTCTAACGCGTCTCAAAATGTTTATTAGTGTCTAATAAGTAAATAATAAAAGTATAACAGTTAACCAATAAAAGGTTTGTCTGTTATCGTTAAAAGAACTTAGTTACAAAATTTGCACTATACAATAGTTGTATAGGTCCTAAACAGTGCCTTGTGAACTATATGGTGCCAAATGTTTAATTCACATTCCTAAAAGTTCTAACGCGTCTCAAAATTTTTATTAGAGTCTAATAAGTAAATAATAAAAGTATAACAGTTAACCAATAAAAGGTTTGTCTGTTATCGTTAAAAGAACTTAACTACAACATATGCACTCTACATTAGTAATATAGGTCCTAAACAGTGCCTTGAGAACTATATGTTGCAAAATGTTTAATTCACATGCCAAAAAGTTCTAACGCGTCTCAAAATTTTTATTATAGTCTAATAAGTAAATAATAAAAGTATAACAGTTAACCAATAAAACGTTTGTCTGTTATCGTTAAAAGAATTTAACTACAAAATTTGCACTATACATTAGTTGTATAGGTCCTAAACAGTTCCTTGTGAACTATATGGTGTAAAATGTTTAATTCACATTCCTAAAAGTTCTAACGCGTCTCAAAATGTTTATTATAGTCTAATAAGTAAATAATAAAAGTATAACAGTTAACCAATAAAAGGTTTGTCTGTTATCGTTAAATGAACTTAACTACAAGATATGTACTATACATTAGTTTTACAGGACCTAAAAAGTGCCTTGTGAACTATATGGTGCAAAATGTTTAATTTACATTCCTAAAAGTTCTAACGCCTCTCAAAATGTTTATTAGAGTCTAATAAGTAAATAATAAAAGTATAACAGTTAACCAATAAAAGGTTTGTCTGTTATGGTTAAATGAACTTAACTACAACATATGTACTATACATTAGTTACATAGGACCTAAAAACTGCCTTGTGAACTATAAGGTGCAAAATGAGTAATTCACATTCCTAAAAGTTCTAATGCGTTTCAAAATGTGTATTAGAGTCTAATAAGTAAATAATAAAAGTATAACAGTTAACCAATAAAAGATTTTTCTGTTATCGTTAAAGAACTTAACTAAACAATTTGCACTATACATTAGTTATATAGGTCCTAAAAAGTGCCTTGTGAACTATATGGTGCCAAATGTTTAATTCACATTCCTAAAAGTTCTAACGCGTCTCAAAATTTTTATTAGAGTCTAATAAGTAAATAATAAAAGTATAACAGTTAACCAATAAAAGGTTTGTCTGTTATCGTTAAAAGAACTTAACTACAACATATGCACTATACATTAGTTATATAGGTCCTAAACAGTGCCTTGAGAACTATATGTTGCAAAATGTTTAATTCACATTCCAAAAAGCTCTAACGCGTCTCAAAATTTTTATTATAGTCTAATAAGTAAATAATAAAAGTATAACAGTTAACCAATAAAAGGTTTGTCTGTTATCGTTAAAAGAATTTAACTACAAAATTTGCACTATACATTAGTTGTATAGGTCCTAAACAGTTCCTTGTGAACTATATGGTGTAAAATGTTTAATTCACATTCCTAAAAGTTCTAACGCGTCTCAAAATGTTTATTATAGTCTAATAAGTAAATAATAAAAGTATAACAGTTAACCAATAAAAGGTTTGTCTGTTATCGTTAAATGAACTTAACTACAAGATATGTACTATACATTAGTTTTACAGGACCTAAAAACTGCCTTGTGAACTATATGGTGCCAAATGTTTAATTCACATTCCTAAAAGTTCTAACGCCTCTCAAAATGTTTATTAGAGTCTAATAAGTAAATAATAAAAGTATAACAGTTAACCAATAAAAGGTTTGTCTGTTATGGTTAAATGAACTTAACTACAACATATGTACTATACATTAGTTACATAGGACCTAAAAACTGCCTTGTGAACTATATGGTGCAAAATGTGTAATTCACATTCCTAAAAGTTGTAATGCGTTTCAAAATGTGTATTAGAGTCTAATAAGTAAATAATAAAAGTATAACAGTTAACCAATAAAAGGTTTTTCTGTTATCGTTAAAGAACTTAACTAAAAAATTTGCACTATACATTAGTTATATAGGTCCTAAAAAGTGCCTTGTGAACTATATGGTGCCAAATGTTTAATTCACATTGCAAAAAAAACTAATGGGTCTCAAAATGTTTATTATAGTCTAGTAAGTAAATAACAAAAGTATAACAGGTAACCAATAAAAGGTTTGTCTGTTATCGTTGAAAGAACTTAACTAAAACCATTGATGTATACATTAGTTATATAGCTCCTAAAAAGTGCCTTGTGAACTATAAGGTGCAAAATGTTTAATTCACCTTGCAAAAAGTTTCAACGGGTCTCAAAATTTTTATTAGAGTCTAATAAGTAAATCAAAAAAGTATAACAGTTAACCAACAAAAGGTTTGTCTGTTATCGTTAAAAGAACTTAACTACAACATATGCAGTATACATTAGTAATATAGGTCCTAAACAGTGCCTTGTGAACTATATGGTGCCAAATGTTTAATTCACATTCCTAAAAGTTCTAACGCGTCTCAAAATTTTTATTACAGTCTAATAAGTAAATGATAAAAGTATAACAGTTAACCAATAAAAGGTTTGTCTGTTATCGTTAAAAGAACTTAACTACAACATATGCACTATACATTAGTTATATAGGTCCTAAACAGTGCCTTGTGAACTATATGGTGCAAAATGTTTAATTCACATTCCCAAAAGTTCTAACGCTTCTCAAAATGTTTATTAGAGTCTAATAAGTAAATCAAAAAAGTATAACAGTTAACCAATAAAAGGTTTGTCTGTTATCGTTAAAAGAACTTAACTACAACATATGTACTATACATTAGTTATATAGGACCTAAAAACTGCCTTGTGAACTATATGGTGCCAAATGTTTAATTTATATTGCAAAAAAAACTAATGGGTCTCAAAATGTTTATTAGAGTCTAATAAGTAAATAATAAAAGTATAACAGTTAACCAATAAAAGGTTTGTCTGTTATCGTTAAATGAACTTAACTACAACATATGTACTATACATTAGTTATATAGGACCTAAAAAGTGCCTTGTGAACTATATGGTGCAAAATGTTTAATGCACATTCCTAAAAGTTTTAACGCGTCTCAAAATGTGTATTAAAGTCTAATAAGTAAATAATAAAAGTATAACAGTTAACCAATAAAAGGTTTTTCTGTTATCGTTAAGAGAACTTAACTAAAAAATTTGCACTATACATTAGTTGTATAGGTCCTAAAAAGTGCCTTGTGAACTATATGTTGCCAAATGTTTAATTCACATTGCAAAAAAAACTAATGGGTATCAAAATGTTAATTACAGTCTAATAAGTAAATAATAAAAGTATAACAGTTAACCAATAAAAGGTTTGTCTGTTATCGTTAAAAGAACTTAACTACAACATATGTACTATACATTTGTTATATAGGACCTAAAAAGTGCTTTGTGACTTATATGGTGCCAAATGTTTAATTCACCTTGCAAAAAGTTCTAACGGGTCTCAAAATGTTTATTAGAGTCTAATAAGTAAATAATAAAAGTATAACAGTTAACCAATAAAAGGTTTGTCTGTTATCGTTAAATGAACTTAACTACAAGATATGTACTATACATTAGTTATATAGGACCTAAAAAGTGCTTTGTGAACTATATGGTGCCAAATGTTTAATTCACATTCCAAAAAGTTCTAACGCGTCTCAAAATTTTTATTATAGTCTAATAAGTAAATAATAAAAGTATAACAGTTAACCAATAAAAGGTTTGTCTGTTATCGTTAAAAGAACTGAACTATAAAATTTGCACTATACATTAGTTGTATAGGTCCTAAAAAGTGCCTTGTGAACTATATGGTGCAAAATGTGTAATTCACATTCCTAAAAGTTCTAACGCGTCTTAAAATGTTTATTAGAGTCTAATAAGTAAATAATAAAAGTATAACAGTTAACCAATAAAAGGTTTGTCTGTTATCGTTAAATGAACTTAACTACAAGATATGTACTATACATTAGTTATATAGGACCTAAAAAGAGCCTTGTGAACTATATGGTGCCAAATGTTTAATTCATATTGCAAAAAAAACTAATGGGTCTCAAAATGTTTATTAGAGTCAAAAAAGTAAATCATAAAAGTATAACAGTTAACCAATAAAAGGTTTGTCTGTTATCGTTAAATGAACTTAACTACAAAATTTGCACTATACATTAGTTATATAGGACCTAAAAAGTGCCTTGTGTACTATATGGTGCAAAATGTGTAATTCACATTCCTAATAGTTATAACGCGTCTCAAAATGTTTATTAGAGTCAAAAAAGTAAATCATAAAAGTATAACAGTTAACCAATAAAAGGTTTGTCTGTTATCGTTAAATGAACTTAACTACAAGATATGTACTATACATTAGTTATATAGGACCTAAAAAGTGTCTTGTGAACTATATGGTGCCAAATGTTTAATTCATATTGCAAAAAAAACTAATGGGTCTCAAAATGTTTATTAGAGTCTAATAAGTAAATAATAAAAGTATAACAGTTAACCAATAAAAGGTTAGTCTGTTATCGTTAAATGAACTTAACTACAACATATGTACTATACATTAGTTATATAGGACCTAAAAAGTGCCTTGTGAACTATATGGTGCAAAATGTTTAATGCACATTCCTAAAAGTTTTAACGCGTCTCAAAATGTGTATTAAAGTCTAATAAGTAAATAATAAAAGTATAACAGTTAACCAATAAAAGGTTTTTCTGTTATCGTTAAGAGAACTTAACTAAAAAATTTGCACTATACATTAGTTGTATAGGTCCTAAAAAGTGCCTTGTGAACTATATGTTGCCAAATGTTTAATTCACATTGCAAAAAAAACTAATGGGTATCAAAATGTTAATTACAGTCTAATAAGTAAATAATAAAAGTATAACAGTTAACCAATAAAAGGTTTGTCTGTTATCGTTAAAAGAACTTAACTACAACATATGTACTATACATTTGTTATATAGGACCTAAAAAGTGCTTTGTGACTTATATGGTGCCAAATGTTTAATTCACCTTGCAAAAAGTTCTAACGGGTCTCAAAATGTTTATTAGAGTCTAATAAGTAAATAATAAAAGTATAACAGTTAACCAATAAAAGGTTTGTCTGTTATCGTTAAATGAACTTAACTACAAGATATGTACTATACATTAGTTATATAGGACCTAAAAAGTGCTTTGTGAACTATATGGTGCCAAATGTTTAATTCACATTCCAAAAAGTTCTAACGCGTCTCAAAATTTTTATTATAGTCTAATAAGTAAATAATAAAAGTATAACAGTTAACCAATAAAAGGTTTGTCTGTTATCGTTAAAAGAACTGAACTATAAAATTTGCACTATACATTAGTTGTATAGGTCCTAAAAAGTGCCTTGTGAACTATATGGTGCAAAATGTGTAATTCACATTCCTAAAAGTTCTAACGCGTCTTAAAATGTTTATTAGAGTCTAATAAGTAAATAATAAAAGTATAACAGTTAACCAATAAAAGGTTTGTCTGTTATCGTTAAATGAACTTAACTACAAGATATGTACTATACATTAGTTATATAGGACCTAAAAAGAGCCTTGTGAACTATATGGTGCCAAATGTTTAATTCATATTGCAAAAAAAACTAATGGGTCTCAAAATGTTTATTAGAGTCAAAAAAGTAAATCATAAAAGTATAACAGTTAACCAATAAAAGGTTTGTCTGTTATCGTTAAATGAACTTAACTACAAAATTTGCACTATACATTAGTTATATAGGACCTAAAAAGTGCCTTGTGTACTATATGGTGCAAAATGTGTAATTCACATTCCTAATAGTTATAACGCGTCTCAAAATGTTTATTAGAGTCAAAAAAGTAAATCATAAAAGTATAACAGTTAACCAATAAAAGGTTTGTCTGTTATCGTTAAATGAACTTAACTACAAGATATGTACTATACATTAGTTATATAGGACCTAAAAAGTGTCTTGTGAACTATATGGTGCCAAATGTTTAATTCATATTGCAAAAAAAACTAATGGGTCTCAAAATGTTTATTAGAGTCTAATAAGTAAATAATAAAAGTATAACAGTTAACCAATAAAAGGTTAGTCTGTTATCGTTAAAAGAACTTAACTAAAACATTTGCACTATACATTAGTTATATAGGTCCTAAAAAGTGCCTTGTGAACTATATGGTGCAAAATGTTTAATGGACATTCCTAAAAGTTCTAACGCGTCTCAAAATGTTTATTAGAGTCTAATAAGTAAATAATAAAAGTATAACAGTTAACCAATAAAAGGTTTGTTTGTTATCGTTAAATGAACTTAACTACAACATATGTACTATACATTAGTTATATAGGACCTAAAAAGTGCCTTGTGAACTATATGGTGCAAAATGTGTAATTCACATTCCTAAAAGTTCTAACGCGTCTTAAAATGTTTATTAGAGTCTAATAAGTAAATAATAAAAGTATAACAGTTAACCAATAAAAGGTTTGTCTGTTATCGTTAAATGAACTTAACTACAAGATATGTACTATACATTAGTTATATAGGACCTAAAAAGTGCCTTGTGAACTATATGGTGCCAAATGTTTAATTCATATTGCAAAAAAAACTAATGGGTCTCAAAATGTTTACTACAGTCTAATAAGTAAATAATAAAAGTATAACAGTTAACCAATAAAAGGTTTGTCTGTTATCGTTAAAAGAACTTAACTAAAACATTTGCACTATACATTAGTTATATAGGTCCTAAAAAGTGCCTTGTGAACTATATGGTACCAAATGTTTAATTTATATTGCAAAACGTTCTAACGGGTCTCAAAATGTTTATTAGAGTCTAATAAGTAAATAATAAAAGTATAACAGTTAACCATTAAAAGGTTTGTCTGTTATCGTTAAATGAACTTAACTACAACATATGTACTATACATTAGTTATATAGGACCTAAACAGTGCCTTGTGAACTATATGGTGCAAAATGTTTAATGCACATTCCTAAAAAATCTAACGCGTCTCAAAATGTTTTTTAGAGTCAAAAAAGTAAATCATAAAAGTATAACAGTTAACCAATAAAAGGTTTGTCTGTTATCGTTAAATGAACTTAACTACAAAATTTGCACTATACATTAGTTATATAGGACCTAAAAAGTGCCTTGTGTACTATATGGTGCAAAATGTGTAATTCACATTCCTAATAGTTCTAACGCGTCTCAAAATGTTTATTAGAGTCAAAAAAGTAAATCATAAAAGTATAACAGTTAACCAATAAAAGGTTTGTCTGTTATCGTTAAATGAACTTAACTACAAGATATGTACTATACATTAGTTATATAGGACCTAAAAAGTGTCTTGTGAACTATATGGTGCCAAATGTTTAATTCATATTGCAAAAAAAACTAATGGGTCTCAAAATGTTTATTAGAGTCTAATAAGTAAATAATAAAAGTATAACAGTTAACCAATAAAAGGTTAGTATGTTATCGTTGAAAAAACTTAACTACAACATATGTACTATACATTAGTTATATAGGACCTAAAAAGTGCCTTGTGAACTATATGGTGCAAAATGTTTAATGCACATTCCTAAAAGCTCTAACGCGTCTCAAAATGTTTATTAGAGTCTAATAAGTAAATAATAAAAGTATAACAGTTAACCATTAAAAGGTTTGTCTGTTATCGTTAAAAGAACTTAACTAAAACATTTGCACTATACATTAGTTATATAGGTCCTAAAAAGTGCCTTGTGAACTATATGGTGCAAAATGTTTAATGGACATTCCTAAAAGTTCTAACGCGTATCAAAATGTTTATTAGAGTCTAATAAGTAAATAATAAAAGTATAACAGTTAACCAATAAAAAGTTTGTTTGTTATCGTTAAATGAACTTAACTTCAACATATGTACTATACATTAGTTATATAGGACCTAAAAAGTGCCTTGTGAACTATATGCTGCAAAATGTGTAATTCACATTCCTAAAAGCTCTAACGCGTCTCAAAATGTGTATTAGAGTCTAATAAGTAAATAACAAAAGTATAACAAGTAACCAATAAAAGGTTTGTCTGTTATCGTTGAAAGAACTTAACTAAAACCATTGCTCTATACATTAGTTATATAGGTCCTAAAAAGTGCCTTGTGAACTATAAAGTGCCAAATGTTTATTTCACCTTGCAAAAAGTTTTAACGGGTCTCAAAATGTTTATTAGAGTCTAATAAGTAAATCAAAAAAGTATAACAGTTAACCAATAAAAGGTTTGTCTGTTATCGTTAAATGAACTTAACTACAACATATGCAGTATACATTAGTAATATAGGTCTTAAACAGTGCCTTGTGAACTATATGGTGCCAAATGTTTAATTCACATTCCTCAAAGTTCTAACGCGTCTCAAAATGTTTATTAGAGTCTAATAAGTAAATAATAAAAGTATAACAGTTAACCAATAAAAGGTTTGTCTCTTATCGTTAAAAGAACTTAACTACAAAATTTTCACTACACATTAGTTGTATAGGTCCTAAACAGTGCCTTGTAAACTATATGGTGCCAAATGTTTATTTCACATTCCTCAAAGTTCTAACGCGTTTCAAAATGTTTATTAGAGTCTAATAAGTAAATAATAAAAGTATAACAGTTAACCAATAAAAGGTTTGTCTGTTTACGTTAAAAGAACTTAACTACAAAATTTGCACTATACATTAGTTGTATAGGTCCTAAACAGTGCCTTGTGAACTATATGGGGCCAAATGTTTAATTCACATTCCAAAAAGTTCTAACGCGTCTCAAAATTTTTATTATAGTCTAATAAGTAAATAATAAAAGTATAACAGTTAACCAATAAAAGGTTTTTCTGTTATCGTTAAAAGAATTTAACTTCAAAATTTGCACTATACATTAGTTGTATAGGTCCTAAACAGTGCCTTGTGAACTATATGGTGCAAAATGTTTAATTCACAATCATAAAAGTTCTAACGCGTCTCAAAATGTTTATTAGTGTCTAATAAGTAAATAATAAAAGTATAACAGTTAACCAATAAAAGGTTTGTCTGTTATCGTTAAAAGAACTTAGTTACAAAATTTGCACTATACAATAGTTGTATAGGTCCTAAAAAGTGCCTTGTGAACTATATGGTGCCAAATGTTTAATTCACATTCCTAAAAGTTCTAACGCGTCTCAAAATTTTTATTAGAGTCTAATAAGTAAATAATAAAAGTATAACAGTTAACCAATAAAAGGTTTGTCTGTTATCGTTAAAAGAACTTAACTACAACATATGCACTATACATTAGTAATATAGGTCCTAAACAGTGCCTTGAGAACTATATGTTGCAAAATGTTTAATTCACATTCCAAAAAGTTCTAACGCGTCTCAAAATGTTTATTAGAGTCTAATAAGTAAATAATAAAAGTATAACAGTTAACCAATAAAAGGTTTGTCTGTTATCGTTAAAAGAACTAAACTACAACATATGCACTATACATTAGTAATATAGGTCCTAAACAGTGCCTGGTGAACTATATGGTGCAAATTGTTTAATTCACATTCCTAAAAGTTCTAACGCGTATCAAAATGTTTATTAGAGTCTAATACGTAAATCAAAAAAGTATAACAGTTAACCAATAAAAGGTTTGTCTGTTATCGTTAAAAGAACTTAACTAAAAAATTTGCACTATACATTAGTTATATAGGTCCTAAACTGTGCCTTGTGAACTATATGGTGCCAAATGTTTAATTCATATTGCAAAAAAAACTAATGGGTCTCAAAATGTTTATTAGAGTCTAATAAGTAAATAATAAAAGTATAACAGTTAACCAATAAAAGGTTAGTCTGTTATCGTTAAAAGAACTTAACTAAAACATTTGCACTATACATTAGTTATATAGGTCCTAAAAAGTGCCTTGTGAACTATATGGTGCAAAATGTTTAATGGACATTCCTAAAAGTTCTAACGCGTCTCAAAATGTTTATTAGAGTCTAATAAGTAAATAATAAAAGTATAACAGTTAACCAATAAAAGGTTTGTTTGTTATCGTTAAATGAACTTAACTACAACATATGTACTATACATTAGTTATATAGGACCTAAAAAGTGCCTTGTGAACTATATGGTGCAAAATGTGTAATTCACATTCCTAAAAGTTCTAACGCGTCTTAAAATGTTTATTAGAGTCTAATAAGTAAATAATAAAAGTATAACAGTTAACCAAAAAAAGGTTTGTCTGTTATCGTTAAATGAACTTAACTACAAGATATGTACTATACATTAGTTATATAGGACCTAAAAAGTGCCTTGTGAACTATATGGTGCCAAATGTTTAATTCATATTGCAAAAAAAACTAATGGGTCTCAAAATGTTTATTACAGTCTAATAAGTAAATAATAAAAGTATAACAGTTAACCAATAAAAGGTTTGTCTGTTATCGTTAAAAGAACTTAACTAAAACATTTGCACTATACATTAGTTATATAGGTCCTAAAAAGTGCCTTGTGAACTATATGGTACCAAATGTTTAATTTATATTGCAAAACGTTCTAACGGGTCTCAAAATGTTTATTAGAGTCTAATAAGTAAATAATAAAAGTATAACAGTTAACCATTAAAAGGTTTGTCTGTTATCGTTAAATGAACTTAACTACAACATATGTACTATACATTAGTTATATAGGACCTAAACAGTGCCTTGTGAACTATATGGTGCAAAATGTTTAATGCACATTCCTAAAAAATCTAACGCGTCTCAAAATGTTTTTTAGAGTCAAAAAAGTAAATCATAAAAGTATAACAGTTAACCAATAAAAGGTTTGTCTGTTATCGTTAAATGAACTTAACTACAAAATTTGCACTATACATTAGTTATATAAGACCTAAAAAGTGCCTTGTGTACTATATGGTACAAAATGTGTAATTCACATTCCTAATAGTTCTAACGCGTCTCAAAATGTTTATTAGAGTCAAAAAAGTAAATCATAAAAGTATAACAGTTAACCAATAAAAGGTTTGTCTGTTATCGTTAAATGAACTTAACTACAAGATATGTATTATACATTAGTTATATAGGACCTAAAAAGTGTCTTGTGAACTATATGGTGCCAAATGTTTAATTCATATTGCAAAAAAAACTAATGGGTCTCAAAATGTTTATTAGAGTCTAATAAGTAAATAATAAAAGTATAACAGTTAACCAATAAAAGGTTAGTCTGTTATCGTTAAAAAAACTTAACTACAACATATGTACTATACATTAGTTATATAGGACCTAAAAAGTGCCTTGTGAACTATATGGTGCAAAATGTTTAATGCACATTCCTAAAAGCTCTAACGCGTCTCAAAATGTTTATTAGAGTCTAATAAGTAAATAATAAAAGTATAACAGTTAACCATTAAAAGGTTTGTCTGTTATCGTTAAAAGAACTTAACTAAAACATTTGCACTATACATTAGTTATATAGGTCCTAAAAAGTGCCTTGTGAACTATATGGTGCAAAATGTTTAATGGACATTCCTAAAAGTTCTAACGCGTATCAAAATGTTTATTAGAGTCTAATAAGTAAATAATAAAAGTATAACAGTTAACCAATAAAAAGTTTGTTTGTTATCGTTAAATGAACTTAACTACAACATATGTACTATACATTAGTTATATAGGACCTAAAAAGTGCCTTGTGAACTATATGCTGCAAAATGTGTAATTCACATTCCTAAAAGCTCTAACGCGTCTCAAAATGTGTATTAGAGTCTAATAAGTAAATAACAAAAGTATAACAGGTAACCAATAAAAGGTTTGTCTGTTATCGTTGAAAGAACTTAACTAAAACCATTGCTCTATACATTAGTTATATAGGTCCTAAAAAGTGCCTTGTGAACTATAAAGTGCCAAATGTTTAATTCACCTTGCAAAAAGTTTTAACGGGTCTCAAAATGTTTATTAGAGTCTAATAAGTAAATCAAAAAAGTATAACAGTTAACCAATAAAAGGTTTGTCTGTTATCGTTAAATGAACTTAACTACAACATATGCAGTATACATTAGTAATATAGGTCTTAAACAGTGCCTTGTGAACTATATGGTGCCAAATGTGCAATTCACATTCCTCAAAGTTCTAACGCGTCTCAAAATGTTTATTAGAGTCTAATAAGTAAATAATAAAAGTATAACAGTTAACCAATAAAAGGTTTGTCTCTTATCGTTAAAAGAACTTAACTACAAAATTTTCACTACACATTAGTTGTATAGGTCCTAAACAGTGCCTTGTAAACTATATGGTGCCAAATGTTTATTTCACATTCCTCAAAGTTCTAACGCGTTTCAAAATGTTTATTAGAGTCTAATAAGTAAATAACAAAAGTATAACAGTTAAACAATAAAAGGTTTGTCTGTTTACGTTAAAAGAACTTAACTACAAAATTTGCACTATACATTAGTTGTATAGGTCCTAAACAGTGCCTTGTGAACTATATGTGGCCAAATGTTTAATTCACATTCCAAAAAGTTCTAACGCGTCTCAAAATTTTTATTATAGTCTAATAAGTAAATAATAAAAGTATAACAGTTAACCAATAAAAGGTTTATCTGTTATCGTTAAAAGAATTTAACTTCAAAATTTGCACTATACATTAGTTGTATAGGTCCTAAACAGTGCCTTGTGAACTATATGGTGCAAAATGTTTAATTCACAATCATAAAAGTTCTAACGCGTCTCAAAATGTTTATTAGTGTCTAATAAGTAAATAATAAAAGTATAACAGTTAACCAATAAAAGGTTTGTCTGTTATCGTTAAAAGAACTTAGTTACAAAATTTGCACTATACAATAGTTGTATAGGTCCTAAAAAGTGCCTTGTGAACTATATGGTGCCAAATGTTTAATTCACATTCCTAAAAGTTCTAACGCGTCTCAAAATTTTTATTAGAGTCTAATAAGTAAATAATAAAAGTATAACAGTTAACCAATAAAAGGTTTGTCTGTTATCGTTAAAAAAACTTAACTACAACATATGCACTATACATTAGTAATATAGGTCCTAAACAGTGCCTTGAGAACTATATGTTGCAAAATGTTTAATTCACATTCCAAAAAGTTCTAACGCGTCTCAAAATGTTTATTAGAGTCTAATAAGTAAATAATAAAAGTATAACAGTTAACCAATAAAAGGTTTGTCTGTTATCGTTAAAAGAACTAAACTACAACATATGCACTATACATTAGTAATATAGGTCCTAAACAGTGCCTGGTGAACTATATGGTGCAAATTGTTTAATTCACATTCCTAAAAGTTCTAACGCTTCTCAAAATGTTTATTAGAGTCTAATACGTAAATCAAAAAAGTATAACAGTTAACCAATAAAAGGTTTGTCTGTTATCGTTAAAAGAACTTAACTAAAAAATTTGCACTATACATTAGTTATATAGGTCCTAAACTGTGCCTTGTGAACTATATGTTGCCAAATGTTTAATTCACTTTGCAAAAAAAACTATTGGGTCTCAAATTGTTTACTAGAGTCTAATAAGTAGATAATAAAAGTATAACAGGTAACCAATAAAAGGTTTGTCGGTTATCGTTAAAAGAACTTAACTAAAACATTTGCACTATACATTAGTTACATAGGTCCTAAAAAGTGCCTTGTGAACTATATGGTGCAAAATGTTTAATTCACATTCCTAAAAATTCTAACGCGTCTCAAAATGTTTATTAGAGTCTAATAAGTAAATAATAAAAGTATAACAGTTAACCAATAAAAGGTTTGTCTGTTATCGTTAAATGAACTTAACTACAACATATGTACTATACATTAGTTATATAGGACCTAAACAGTGCCTTGTGAACTATATGGTGCCAAATGTTTAATTCACATTCCTAAAAGTTTAAACGCGTCACAAAATGTTTATTAGAGTCTAATAAGTAAATAATAAAAGTATAACAGTTAACCAATAAAAGGTTTGTCTGTTATCGTTAAAAGAACTTAACTACAAAATTTGCACTATACATTAGTTGTATAGGTCCTAAACAGTGCCTTGTGAACTATATGGTGCCAAATGTTTAATTCACATTCCTAAAAGTTCTAACGCTTCTCAAAATGTTTATTAGAATCTAATAAGTAAATAATAAAAGTATAACAGTTAACCAATAAAAGGTTTGTCTGTTATCGTTAAAAGAACTTAACTACAAAATTTGCACTGTACATTAGTTATTTAGGTCCTAAACAGTGCCTTGTGAACTATATGGTGTAAAATGTTTAATTCACATTCCAAAAAGTTCTAACGTCTCTCAAAATGTTTATTAGAGTCTAATAAGTAAATAATAAAAGTATAACAGTTAACCAATAAAAGGTTTGTCTGATATCGTTAAATGAACTTAAGTACAACATATGTACTATACATTAGTTATATAGGACCTAAAAAGTGCTTTGTGAACTATATGGTGCCAAATGTTTAATTCACATTCCAAAAAGTTCTAACGCGTCTCAAAATTTTATTATAGTCTAATAAGTAAATAATAAAAGTATAACAGTTAACCAATAAAAGGTTTGTCTGTTATCGTTAAAAGAACTGAACTATAAAATTTGCACTATACATTAGTTGTATAAGTCCTAAAAAGTGCCTTGTGAACTATATGGTGCAAAATGTGTAATTCACATTCCTAAAAGTTCTAACGCGTCTTAAAATTTTTATTAGAGTCTAATAAGTAAATAATAAAAGTATAACAGTTAACCAATAAAAGGTTTGTCTGTTATCGTTAAATGAACTTAACTACAAGATATGTACTATACATTAGTTATATAGGACCTAAAAAGAGCCTTGTGAACTATATGGTGCCAAATGTTTAATTCATATTGCAAAAAAAACTAATGGGTCTCAAAATGTTTATTAGAGTCAAAAAAGTAAATCATAAAAGTATAACAGTTAACCAATAAAAGGTTTGTGTGTTATCGTTAAATGAACTTAACTACAAAATTTGCACTATACATTAGTTATATAGGACCTAAAAAGTGCCTTGTGTACTATATGGTGCAAAATGTGTAATTCACATTCCTAATAGTTCTAACGCGTCTCAAAATGTTTATTAGAGTCAAAAAAGTAAATCATAAAAGTATAACAGTTAACCAATAAAAGGTTTGTCTGTTATCGTTAAATGAACTTAACTACAAGATATGTACTATACATTAGTTATATAGGACCTAAAAAGTGTCTTGTGAACTATATGGTGCCAAATGTTTAATTCATATTGCAAAAAAAACTAATGGGTCTCAAAATGTTTATTAGAGTCTAATAAGTAAATAATAAAAGTATAACAGTTAACCAATAAAAGGTTAGTCTGTTATCGTTAAAAGAACTTAACTAAAACATTTGCACTATACATTAGTTATATTGGTCCTAAAAAGTGCCTTGTGAACTATATGGTGCAAAATGTTTAATGGACATTCCTAAAAGTTCTAACGCGTCTCAAAATGTTTATTAGAGTCTAATAAGTAAATAATAAAAGTATAACAGTTAACCAATAAAAGGTTTGTTTGTTATCGTTAAATGAACTTAACTACAACATATGTACTATACATTAGTTATATAGGACCTAAAAAGTGCCTTGTGAACTATATGGTGCAAAATGTGTAATTCACATTCCTAAAAGTTCTAACGCGTCTTAAAATGTTTATTAGAGTCTAATAAGTAAATAATAAAAGTATAACAGTTAACCAATAAAAGGTTTGTCTGTTATCGTTAAATGAACTTAACTACAAGATATGTACTATACATTAGTTATATAGGACCTAAAAAGTGCCTTGTGAACTATATGGTGCCAAATGTTTAATTTATATTGCAAAAAAAACTAATGGGTCTCAAAATGTTTATTACAGTCTAATAAGTAAATAATAAAAGTATAACAGTTAACCAATAAAAGGTTTGTCTGTTATCGTTAAAAGAACTTAACTAAAACATTTGCACTATACATTAGTTATATAGGTCCTAAAAAGTGCCTTGTGAACTATATGGTACCAAATGTTTAATTTATATTGCAAAACGTTCTAACGGGTCTCAAAATGTTTATTAGAGTCTAATAAGTAAATAATAAAAGTATAACAGTTAACCATTAAAAGGTTTGTCTGTTATCGTTAAATGAACTTAACTACAACATATGTACTATACATTAGTTGTATAGGTCCTAAACAGTGCCTTGTGAACTATATGGTGCAAAATGTTTAATGCACATTCCTAAAAAATCTAACGCGTCTCAAAATGTTTTTTAGAGTCAAAAAAGTAAATCATAAAAGTATAACAGTTAACCAATAAAAGGTTTGTCTGTTATCGTTAAATGAACTTAACTACAAAATTTGCACTATACATTAGTTATATAGGACCTAAAAAGTGCCTTGTGTACTATATGGTGCAAAATGTGTAATTCACATTCCTAATAGTTCTAACGCGTCTCAAAATGTTTATTAGAGTCAAAAAAGTAAATCATAAAAGTATAACAGTTAACCAATAAAAGGTTTGTCTGTTATCGTTAAATGAACTTAACTACAAGATATGTACTATACATTAGTTATATAGGACCTAAAAAGTGTCTTGTGAACTATATGGTGCCAAATGTTTAATTCATATTGCAAAAAAAACTAATGGGTCTCAAAATGTTTATTAGAGTCTAATAAGTAAATAATAAAAGTATAACAGTTAACCAATAAAAGGTTAGTCTGTTATCGTTAAAAAAACTTAACTACAACATATGTACTATACATTAGTTATATAGGACCTAAAAAGTGCCTTGTGAACTATATGGTGCAAAATGTTTAATGCACATTCCTAAAAGCTCTAACGCGTCTCAAAATGTTTATTAGAGTCTAATAAGTAAATAATAAAAGTATAACAGTTAACCAATAAAAAGTTTGTTTGTTATCGTTAAATGAACTTAACTACAACATATGTACTATACATTAGTTATATAGGACCTAAAAAGTGCCTTGTGAACTATATGCTGCAAAATGTGTAATTCACATTCCTAAAAGCTCTAACGCGTCTCAAAATGTGTATTAGAGTCTAATAAGTAAATAACAAAAGTATAACAGGTAACCAATAAAAGGTTTGTCTGTTATCGTTGAAAGAACTTAACTAAAACCATTGCTCTATACATTAGTTATATAGGTCCTAAAAAGTGCCTTGTGAACTATAAAGTGCCAAATGTTTAATTCACCATGCAAAAAGTTTTAACGGGTCTCAAAATGTTTATTAGAGTCTAATAAGTAAATCAAAAAAGTATAACAGTTAACCAATAAAAGGTTTGTCTGTTATCGTTAAATGAACTTAACTACAACATATGCAGTATACATTAGTAATATAGGTCTTAAACAGTGCCTTGTGAACTATATGGTGCCAAATGTTTAATTCACATTCCTCAAAGTTCTAACGCGTCTCAAAATGTTTATTAGAGTCTAATAAGTAAATAATAAAAGTATAACAGTTAACCAATAAAAGGTTTGTCTCTTATCGTTAAAAGAACTTAAATACAAAATTTTCACTACACATTAGTTGTATAGGTCCTAAACAGTGCCTTGTAAACTATATGGTGCCAAATGTTTATTTCACATTCCTCAAAGTTCTAACGCGTTTCAAAATGTTTATTAGAGTCTAATAAGTAAATAATAAAAGTATAACAGTTAACCAATAAAAGGTTTGTCTGTTTACGTTAAAAGAACTTAACTACAAAATTTGCACTATACATTAGTTGTATAGGTCCTAAACAGTGCCTTGTGAACTATATGGGGCCAAATGTTTAATTCACATTCCAAAAAGTTCTAACGCGTCTCAAAATTTTTATTATAGTCTAATAAGTAAATAATAAAAGTATAACAGTTAACCAATAAAAGGTTTATCTGTTATCGTTAAAAGAATTTAACTTCAAAATTTGCACTATACATTAGTTGTATAGGTCCTAAACAGTGCCTTGTGAACTATATGGTGCAAAATGTTTAACTCACAATCATAAAAGTTCTAACGCGTCTCAAAATGTTTATTAGTGTCTAATAAGTAAATAATAAAAGTATAACAGTTAACCAATAAAAGGTTTGTCTGTTATCGTTAAAAGAACTTAGTTACAAAATTTGCACTATACAATAGTTGTATAGGTCCTAAAAAGTGCCTTGTGAACTATATGGTGCCAAATGTTTAATTCACATTCCTAAAAGTTCTAACGCGTCTCAAAATTTTTATTAGAGTCTAATAAGTAAATAATAAAAGTATAACAGTTAACCAATAAAAGGTTTGTCTGTTATCGTTAAAAGAACTTAACTACAACATATGCACTATACATTAGTAACATAGGTCCTAAACAGTGCCTTGAGAACTATATGTTGCAAAATGTTTAATTCACATTCCAAAAAGTTCTAACGCGTCTCAAAATGTTTATTAGAGTCTAATAAGTAAATAATAAAAGTATAACAGTTAACCAATAAAAGGTTTGTCTGTTATCGTTAAAAGAACTAAACTACAACATATGCACTATACATTAGTAATATAGGTCCTAAACAGTGCCTGGTGAACTATATGGTGCAAATTGTTTAATTCACATTCCTAAAAGTTCTAACGCTTCTCAAAATGTTTATTAGAGTCTAATACGTAAATCAAAAAAGTATAACAGTTAACCAATAAAAGGTTTGTCTGTTATCGTTAAAAGAACTTAACTAAAAAATTTGCACTATACATTAGTTATATAGGTCCTAAACTGTGCCTTGTGAACTATATGTTGCCAAATGTTTAATTCACTTTGCAAAAAAAATTATTGGGTCTCAAATTGTTTACTAGAGTCTAATAAGTAGATAATAAAAGTATAACAGGTAACCAATAAAAGGTTTGTCGGTTATCGTTAAAAGAACTTAACTAAAACATTTGCACTATACATTAGTTACATAGGTCCTAAAAAGTGCCTTGTGAACTATATGGTGCAAAATGTTTAATTCACATTCCTAAAAGTTCTAACGCGTCTCAAAATGTTTATTAGAGTCTAATAAGTAAATAATAAAAGTATAACAGTTAACCAATAAAAGGTTTGTGTGTTATCGTTAAATGAACTTAACTACAACATATGTACTATACATTAGTTATATAGGACCTAAACAGTGCCTTGTGAACTATATGGTGCCAAATGTTTAATTCACATTCCTAAAAGTTTAAACGCGTCACAAAATGTTTATTAGAGTCTAATAAGTAAATAATAAAAGTATAACAGTTAACCAATAAAAGGTTTGTCTGTTATCGTTAAAAGAATTTAACTACAAAATTTGCACTATACATTAGTTGTATAGGTCCTAAACAGTGCCTTGTGAACTATATGGTGCCAAATGTTTAATTCACATTCCTAAAAGTTCTAACGCTTCTCAAAATGTTTATTAGAATCTAATAAGTAAATAATAAAAGTATAACAGTTAACCAATAAAAGGTTTGTCTGTTATCGTTAAAAGAACTTAACTACAACATATGTACTATACATTAGTTATATAGGACCTAAAAAGTGCCTTGTGAACTATATGGTGCAAAATGTTTAATTCACATTCCAAAAAGTTCTAACGCATCTCAAAATTTTTAATAGAGTCTAATAAGTAAATAATAAAAGTATAACAGTTAACCAATAAAAGGTTTGTCTGTTATCGTTAAAAGAACTTAACTACAAAATTTGCACTGTACATTAGTTATATAGGTCCTAAACAGTGCCTTGTGAACTATATGGTGTAAAATGTTTAATTCACATTCCAAAAAGTTCTAACGCCTCTCAAAATGTTTATTAGAGTCTAATAAGTAAATAATAAAAGTATAACAGTTAACCAATAAAAGGTTTGTCTGTTATCGTTAAATGAACTTAAGTACAACATTTGTACTATACATTAGTTATATAGGACCTAAAAAGTGCCTTGTGAACTATATGGTGCAAAATGTGTAATTCACATTCCTAAAAGCTCTAACGCGTCTCAAAATGTTTATTAGAGTCTAATAAGTAAATAATAAAAGTATAACAGTTAACCAATAAAAGGTTTGTCTGTTATCGTTAAAAGAACTTAACTAAAAATTTTGCACAATACATTAGTTATATAGGTCCTAAACAGTGCCTTGTGAACTATATGGTGCCAAACGTTTAATTCATATTGCAAAAAAAACTAATGGGTCTCAAAATGTTTATTACAGTCTAATAAGTAAATAATAAAAGTATAACAGTTAACCAAGAAAAGTTTTGTCTGTTATCGTTAAAAGAACTTAACTAAAAATTTTGCACAATACATTAGTTATATAGGTCCTAAACAGTGCCTTGTGAACTATATGGTGCCAAATGTTTAATTCACATTGCAAAAACAACTAATGGGTCTCAAAATGTTTATTACAGTCTAATAAGTAAATAACAAAAGTATAACAGGTAACCAATAAAAGGTTTGTCTGTTATCGTTGAAAGAACTTAACTAAAACCATTGCTCTATTCATTAGTTATATAGGTCATAAAAAGTGCCTTGTGAACTATAAGGTGCTAAATGTTTAATTCACATTCCTAAAAGTTCTAACGGGTCTCAAAATGTTTATTAGAGTCTAATAAGTAAATCAAAAAAGTATAACAGTTAACCAATAAAAGGTTTGTCTGTTATCGTTAAAAGAACTTAACTACAACATATGCAGTATACATTAGTAATATAGGTCCTAAACAGTGCCTTGTGAACTATATGGTGCCAAATGTTTAATTCACATTCCTCAAAATTCTAACGCGTCTCAAAATGTTTTATAGTGTCTAATAAGTAAATAGTAAACGTATAACAGTTAACCAATAAAAGGTTTGTCTGTTATCGTTAAAAGAACTTAACTACAAAATTTGCACTATACATTAGTTGTATAGGTCCTAAAAAGTGCCTTGTGAACTATATGGTGCCAAATGTGTAATTCACATTCCTAAAAGTTCTAACGCGTCTCAAAATGTTTATTAGAGTCTAATAAGTAAATAATAAAAGTATAACAGTTAACCAATAAAAGGTTTGTCTGTTATCGTTAAAAGAACTTAACTACAACATAAGTACTATACATTTGTTATATAGGACCTAAAAAGTGCTTTGTGAACTATATGGTGCAAAATGTGTAATTCACATTCCTAAAAGTTCTTACGCGTCTCAAAATTTTTATTAGAGTCTAATAAGTAAATAATAAAAGTATAACAGTTAACCAATAAAAGGTTTATCTGTTATCGTTAAAAGAATTTAACTACAAAATTTGCACTATACATTAGTTGTATAGGTCCTAAACAGTGCCTTGTGAACTATATGGTGCAAAATGTTTAATTCACAATCATAAAAGTTCTAACGCGTCTCAAAATGTTTATTAGTGTCTAATAAGTAAATAATAAAAGTATAACACTTAACCAATAAAAGGTTTGTCTGTTATCGTTAAAAGAACTTAGTTACAAAATTTGCACTATACAATAGTTGTATAGGTCCTAAACAGTGCCTTGTGAACTATATGGTGCCAAATGTTTAATTCACATTCCTAAAAGTTCTAACGCGTCTCAAAATTTTTATTAGAGTCTAATAAGTAAATAATAAAAGTATAACAGTTAACCAATAAAAGGTTTGTCTGTTATCGTTAAAAGAACTAAACTACAACATATGCACTATACATTAGTAATATAGGTCCTAAACAGTGCCTGGTGAACTATATGGTGCAAATTGTTTATTTCACATTCCTAAAAGTTCTAACGCTTTTCAAAATGTTTATTAGAGTCTAATACGTAAATCAAAAAAGTATAACAGTTAACCAATAAAAGGTTTGTCTGTTATCGTTAAAAGAACTTAACTAAAAAATTTGCACTATACATTAGTTATATAGGTCCTAAACTGTGCCTTGTGAACTATATGTTGCCAAATGTTTAATTCACTTTGCAAAAAAAACTAATGGGTCTCAATATGTTTACTAGAGTCTAATAAGTAGATAATAAAAGTATAACAGGTAACCAATAAAAGGTTTGTCGGTTATCGTTAAAAGAACTTAACTAAAACATTTGCACTATACATTAGTTACATAGGTCCTAAAAAGTGCCTTGTGAACTATATGGTGCAAAATGTTTAATTCACATTCCTAAAAGTTCTAAAACGTCTCAAAATGTTTATTAGAGTCTAATAAGTAAATAATAAAAGTATAACAGTTAACCAATAAAAGGTTTGTGTGTTATCGTTAAATGAACTTAACTACAAGATATGTACTATACATTAGTTATATAGTACCTAAACAGTGCCTTGTGAACTATATGGTGCCAAATGTTTAATTCACATTCCTAAAAGTTTAAACGCGTCACAAAATGTTTATTAGAGTCTAATAAGTAAATAATAAAAGTATAACAGTTAACCAATAAAAGGTTTGTCTGTTATCGTTAAAAGAACTTAACTACAAAATTTGCACTATACATTAGTTGTATAGGTCCTAAACAGTGCCTTGTGAACTATATGGTGCCAAATGTTTAATTCACATTCCTAAAAGTTCTAACGCTTCTCAAAATGTTTATTAGAATCTAATAAGTAAATAATAAAAGTATAACAGTTAACCAATAAAAGGTTTGTCTGTTATCGTTAAAAGAACTTAACTACAACATATGTACTATACATTAGTTATATAGGACCTAAACAGTGCCTTGTGAACTATATGGTGCCAAATGTTTAATTCACATTCCTAAAAGTTTAAACGCGTCACAAAATGTTTATTAGAGTCTAATAAGTAAATAATAAAAGTATAACAGTTAACCAATAAAAGGTTTGTCTGTTATCGTTAAAAGAACTTAACTACAAAATTTGCACTATACATTAGTTGTATAGGTCCTAAACAGTGCCTTGTGAACTATATGGTGCAAAATGTTTAATTCACATTCCAAAAAGTTCTAACGCATCTCAAAATTTTTAATAGAGTCTAATAAGTAAATAATAAAAGTATAACAGTTAACCAATAAAAGGTTTGTCTGTTATCGTTAAAAGAATTTAACTACAAAATTTGCACTGTACATTAGTTATATAGGTCCTAAACAGTGCCTTGTGAACTATATGGTGTAAAATGTTTAATTCACATTCCAAAAGATTCTAACGCCTCTCAAAATGTTTATTAGAGTCTAATAAGTAAATAATAAAAGTATAACAGTTAACCAATAAAAGGTTTGTCTGTTATCGTTAAATGAACTTAAGTACAACATATGTACTATACATTAGTTATATAGGACCTAAAAAGTGCCTTGTGAACTATATGGTGCAAAATGTGTAATTCACATTCCTAAAAGCTCTAACGCGTCTCAAAATGTTTATTAGAGTCTAATAAGTAAATAATAAAAGTATAACAGTTAACCAATAAAAGGTTTGTCTGTTATCGTTGAAAGAACTTAACTAAAACCATTGCTCTATACATTAGTTATATAGGTCCTAAAAAGTGCCTTGTGAACTATATGGTGCCAAACGTTTAATTCATATTGCAAAAAAAACTAATGGGTCTCAAAATGTTTATTACAGTCTAATAAGTAAATAATAAAAGTATAACAGTTAACCAAGAAAAGTTTTGTCTGTTATCGTTAAAAGAACTTAACTAAAAATTTTGCACAATACATTAGTTATATAGGTCCTAAACAGTGCCTTGTGAACTATATGGTGCCAAATGTTTAATTCACATTGCAAAAACAACTAATGGGTCTCAAAATGTTTATTACAGTCTAATAAGTAAATAACAAAAGTATAACAGGTAACCAATAAAAGGTTTGTCTGTTATCGTTGAAAGAACTTAACTAAAACCATTGCTCTATTCATTAGTTATATAGGTCCTAAAAAGTGCCTTGTGAACTATATGGTGCCAAATGTTTAATTCACATTCCTAAAAGTTCTAACGGGTCTCAAAATGTTTATTAGAGTCTAATAAGTAAATCAAAAAAGTATAACAGTTAACCAATAAAAGGTTTGTCTGTTATCGTTAAAAGAACTTAACTACAACATATGCAGTATACATTAGTAATATAGGTCCTAAACAGTGCCTTGTGAACTATATGGTGCCAAATGTTTAATTCACATTCCTCAAAATTCTAACGCGTCTCAAAATGTTTTATAGTGTCTAATAAGTAAATAGTAAACGTATAACAGTTAACCAATAAAAGGTTTGTCTGTTATCGTTAAAAGAACTTAACTACAAAATTTGCACTATACATTAGTTGTATAGGTCCTAAAAAGTGCCTTGTGAACTATATGGTGCCAAATGTGTAATTCACATTCCTAAAAGTTCTAACGCGTCTCAAAATGTTTATTAGAGTCTAATAAGTAAATCAAAAAAGTATAACAGTTAACCAATAAAAGGTTTGTCTGTTATCGTTAAAAGAACTTAACTACAACATAAGTACTATACATTTGTTATATAGGACCTAAAAAGTGCTTTGTGAACTATATGGTGCAAAATGTGTAATTCACATTCCTAAAAGTTCTAACGCGTCTCAAAATTTTTATTATAGTCTAATAAGTAAATAATAAAAGTATAACAGTTAACCAATAAAAAGTTTATCTGTTATCGTTATAAGAATTTAACTACAAAATTTGCACTATACATTAGTTGTATAGGTCCTAAACAGTGCCTTGTGAACTATATGGTGCAAAATGTTTAATTCACAATCATAAAAGTTCTAACGCCTCTCAAAATGTTTATTAGTGTCTAATAAGTAAATAATAAAAGTATAACAGTTAACCAATAAAAGGTTTGTCTGTTATCGTTAAAAGAACTTAGTTACAAAATTTGCACTATACAATAGTTGTATAGGTCCTAAACAGTGCCTTGTGAACTATATGGTGCCAAATGTTTAATTCACATTCCTAAAAGTTCTAACGCGTCTCAAAATTTTTATTAGAGTCTAATAAGTAAATAATAAAAGTATAACAGTTAACCAATAAAAGGTTTGTCTGTTATCGTTAAAAGAACTTAACTACAACATATGCACTATACATTAGTAATATAGGTCCTAAACAGTGCCTGGTGAACTATATGGTGCAAATTGTTTAATTCACATTCCTAAAAGTTCTAACGCTTCTCAAAATGTTTATTAGAGTCTAATACGTAAATCAAAAAAGTATAACAGTTAACCAATAAAAGGTTTGTCTGTTATCGTTAAAAGAACTTAACTACAACATATGTAATATACATTAGTTATATAGGACCTAAAAAGAGCCTTGTGAACTATATGGTGCAAAATGTGTAATTCACATTTCTAAAAGTTCTAACGCGTCTCAAAATGTTTATTAGAGTCTAATAAGTAAATAATAAAAGTATAACAGTTAACCAATAAAAGGTTTGTCTGTTATCGTTAAAAGAACTTAACTAAAAAATTTGCACTATACATTAGTTATATAGGTCCTAAACTGTGCCTTGTGAACTATATGTTGCCAAATGTTTAATTCACTTTGCAAAAAAAACTAATGGGTCTCAAATTGTTTACTAGAGTCTAATAAGTAGATAATAAAAGTATAACAGGTAACCAATAAAAGGTTTGTCGGTTATCGTTAAAAGAACTTAACTATAACATTTGCACTATACATTAGTTACATAGGTCCTAAAAAGTGCCTTGTGAACTATATGGTGCAAAATGTTTAATTCACATTCCTAAAAGTTCTAACGCGTCTCAAAATGTTTATTAGAGTCTAATAAGTAAATAATAAAAGTATAACAGTTAACCAATAAAAGGTTTGTGTGTTATCGTTAAATGAACTTAACTACAAGATATGTACTATACATTAGTTATATAGGACCTAAACAGTGCCTTGTGAACTATATGGTGCCAAATGTTTAATTCACATTCCTAAAAGTTCTAACGCGTCACAAAATGTTTATTAGAGTCTAATAAGTAAATAATAAAAGTATAACAGTTAACCAATAAAAGGTTTGTCTGTTATCGTTAAAAGAACTTAACTACAAAATTTGCACTATACATTAGTTGTATAGGTCCTAAACAGTGCCTTGTGAACTATATGGTGCCAAATGTTTAATTCACATTCCTAAAAGTTCTAACGCTTCTCAAAATGTTTATTAGAATTTAATAAGTAAATAATAAAAGTATAACAGTTAACCAATAAAAGGTTTGTCTGTTATCGTTAAAAGAACTTAACTACAACATATGTACTATACATTAGTTATATAGGACCTAAAAAGTGCCTTGTGAACTATATGGTGCAAAATGTTTAATTCACATTCCAAAAAGTTCTAACGCATCTCAAAATTTTTAATAGAGTCTAATAAGTAAATAATAAAAGTATAACAGTTAACCAATAAAAGGTTTGTCTGTTATCGTTAAAATAATTTAACTACAAAATTTGCACTGTACTTTAGTTATATAGGTCCTAAACAGTGCCTTGTGAACTATATGGTGTAAAATGTTTAATTCACATTCCAAAAAGTTCTAACGCCTCTCAAAATGTTTATTAGAATCTAATAAGTAAATAATAAAAGTATAACAGTTAACCAATAAAAGGTTTGTCTGTTATCGTTAAATGAACTTAAGTACAACATATGTACTATACATTAGTTATATAAGACCTAAAAAGTGCCTTGTGAACTATATGGTGCAAAATGTGTAATTCACATTCCTAAAAGCTCTAACGCGTCTCAAAATGTTTAATAGAGTCTAATAAGTAAATAATAAAAGTATAACAGTTAACCAATAAAAGGTTTGTCTGTTATCGTTGAAAGAACTTAAGTACAACATATGTACTATACATTAGTTATATAGGACCTAAAAAGTGCCTTGTGAACTATATGGTGCAAAATGTGTAATTCACATTCCTAAAAGCTCTAACGCGTCTCAAAATGTTTATTAGAGTCTAATAAGTAAATAATAAAAGTATAACAGTTAACCAATAAAAGGTTTGTCTGTTATCGTTAAAAGAACTTAACTACAACATATGCACTATACATTAGTAATATAGGTCCTAAACAGTGCCTGGTGAACTATATGGTGCAAATTGTTTAATTCACATTCCTAAAAGTTCTAACGCTTCTCAAAATGTTTATTAGAGTCTAATACGTAAATCAAAAAAGTATAACAGTTAACCAATAAAAGGTTTGTCTGTTATCGTTAAAAGAACTTAACTACAACATATGTAATATACATTAGTTATATAGGACCTAAAAAGAGCCTTGTGAACTATATGGTGCAAAATGTGTAATTCACATTTCTAAAAGTTCTAACGCGTCTCAAAATGTTTATTAGAGTCTAATAAGTAAATAATAAAAGTATAACAGTTAACCAATAAAAGGTTTGTCTGTTATCGTTAAAAGAACTTAACTAAAAAATTTGCACTATACATTAGTTATATAGGTCCTAAACTGTGCCTTGTGAACTATATGTTGCCAAATGTTTAATTCACTTTGCAAAAAAAACTAATGGGTCTCAAATTGTTTACTAGAGTCTAATAAGTAGATAATAAAAGTATAACAGGTAACCAATAAAAGGTTTGTCGGTTATCGTTAAAAGAACTTAACTATAACATTTGCACTATACATTAGTTACATAGGTCCTAAAAAGTGCCTTGTGAACTATATGGTGCAAAATGTTTAATTCACATTCCTAAAAGTTCTAACGCGTCTCAAAATGTTTATTAGAGTCTAATAAGTAAATAATAAAAGTATAACAGTTAACCAATAAAAGGTTTGTGTGTTATCGTTAAATGAACTTAACTACAAGATATGTACTATACATTAGTTATATAGGACCTAAACAGTGCCTTGTGAACTATATGGTGCCAAATGTTTAATTCACATTCCTAAAAGTTCTAACGCGTCACAAAATGTTTATTAGAGTCTAATAAGTAAATAATAAAAGTATAACAGTTAACCAATAAAAGGTTTGTCTGTTATCGTTAAAAGAACTTAACTACAAAATTTGCACTATACATTAGTTGTATAGGTCCTAAACAGTGCCTTGTGAACTATATGGTGCCAAATGTTTAATTCACATTCCTAAAAGTTCTAACGCTTCTCAAAATGTTTATTAGAATTTAATAAGTAAATAATAAAAGTATAACAGTTAACCAATAAAAGGTTTGTCTGTTATCGTTAAAAGAACTTAACTACAACATATGTACTATACATTAGTTATATAGGACCTAAAAAGTGCCTTGTGAACTATATGGTGCAAAATGTTTAATTCACATTCCAAAAAGTTCTAACGCATCTCAAAATTTTTAATAGAGTCTAATAAGTAAATAATAAAAGTATAACAGTTAACCAATAAAAGGTTTGTCTGTTATCGTTAAAATAATTTAACTACAAAATTTGCACTGTACTTTAGTTATATAGGTCCTAAACAGTGCCTTGTGAACTATATGGTGTAAAATGTTTAATTCACATTCCAAAAAGTTCTAACGCCTCTCAAAATGTTTATTAGAATCTAATAAGTAAATAATAAAAGTATAACAGTTAACCAATAAAAGGTTTGTCTGTTATCGTTAAATGAACTTAAGTACAACATATGTACTATACATTAGTTATATAAGACCTAAAAAGTGCCTTGTGAACTATATGGTGCAAAATGTGTAATTCACATTCCTAAAAGCTCTAACGCGTCTCAAAATGTTTAATAGAGTCTAATAAGTAAATAATAAAAGTATAACAGTTAACCAATAAAAGGTTTGTCTGTTATCGTTGAAAGAACTTAAGTACAACATATGTACTATACATTAGTTATATAGGACCTAAAAAGTGCCTTGTGAACTATATGGTGCAAAATGTGTAATTCACATTCCTAAAAGCTCTAACGCGTCTCAAAATGTTTATTAGAGTCTAATAAGTAAATAATAAAAGTATAACAGTTAACCAATAAAAGGTTTGTCTGTTATCGTTAAAAGAATTTAACTACAAAATTTGCACTGTACATTAGTTATATAGGTCCTAAACAGTGCTTTGTGAACTATATGGTGTAAAATGTTTAATTCACATTCCAAAAGTTCTAACGCCTCTCAAAATGTTTATTAGAGTCTAATAAGTAAATAATAAAAGTATAACAGTTAACCGATTAAAGGTTTGTCTGTTATCGTTAAATGAACTTAAGTACAACATATGTACTATACATTAGTTATATAGGACCTAAAAAGTGCCTTGTGAACTATATGGTGCAAAATGTGTAATTCACATTCCTAAAAGCTCTAACGCGTCTCAAAATGTTTATTAGAGTCTAATAACTAAATAATAAAAGTATAACAGTTAACCAATAAAAGGTTTGTCTGTTATCGTTGAAAGAACTTAACTAAAACCATTGCTCTATACATTAGTTATATAGGTCCTAAAAAGTGCCTTGTGAACTATATGGTGCCAAACGTTTAATTCATATTGCAAAAAAAACTAATGGGTCTCAAAATGTTTATTACAGTCTAATAAGTAAATAATAAAAGTATAACAGTTAACCAAGAAAAGTTTTGTCTGTTATCGTTAAAAGAACTTAACTAAAAATTTTGCACAATACATTAGTTATATAGGTCCTAAACAGTGCCTTGTGAACTATATGGTGCCAAATGTTTAATTCACATTGCAAAAACAACTAATGGGTCTCAAAATGTTTATTACAGTCTAATAAGTAAATAACAAAAGTATAACAGGTAACCAATAAAAGGTTTGTCTGTTATCGTTGAAAGAACTTAACTAAAACCATTGCTCTATTCATTAGTTATATAGGTCCTAAAAAGTGCCTTGTGAACTATAAGGTGCCAAATGTTTAATTCACATTCCTAAAAGTTCTAACGGGTCTCAAAATGTTTATTAGAGTCTAATAAGTAAATAATAAAAGTATAACAGTTAACCATTAAAAGGTTTGTCTGTTATCGTTAAAAGAACTTAACTAAAACATTTGCACTATACATTAGTTATATAGGTCCTAAAAAGTGCCTTGTGAACTATATGGTGCAAAATGTTTAATGGACATTCCTAAAAGTTCTAACGCGTATCAAAATGTTTATTAGAGTCTAATAAGTAAATAATAAAAGTATAACAGTTAACCAATAAAAAGTTTGTTTGTTATCGTTAAATGAACTTAACTACAACATATGTACTATACATTAGTTATATAGGACCTAAAAAGTGCCTTGTGAACTATATGCTGCAAAATGTGTAATTCACATTCCTAAAAGCTCTAACGCGTCTCAAAATGTGTATTAGAGTCTAATAAGTAAATAACAAAAGTATAACAGGTAACCAATAAAAGGTTTGTCTGTTATCGTTGAAAGAACTTAACTAAAACCATTGCTCTATACATTAGTTATATAGGTCCTAAAAAGTGCCTTGTGAACTATAAAGTGCCAAATGTTTAATTCACCTTGCAAAAAGTTTTAACGGGTCTCAAAATGTTTATTAGAGTCTAATAAGTAAATCAAAAAAGTATAACAGTTAACCAATAAAAGGTTTGTCTGTTATCGTTAAATGAACTTAACTACAACATATGCAGTATACATTAGTAATATAGGTCTTAAACAGTGCCTTGTGAACTATATGGTGCCAAATGTTTAATTCACATTCCTCAAAGTTCTAACGCGTCTCAAAATGTTTATTGGAGTCTAATAAGTAAATAATAAAAGTATAACAGTTAACCAATAAAAGGTTTGTCTCTTATCGTTAAAAGAACTTAACTACAAAATTTTCACTACACATTAGTTGTATAGGTCCTAAACAGTGCCTTGTAAACTATATGGTGCCAAATGTTTATTTCACATTCCTCAAAGTTCTAACGCGTTTCAAAATGTTTATTAGAGTCTAATAAGTAAATAATAAAAGTATAACAGTTAACCAATAAAAGGTTTGTCTGTTTACGTTAAAAGAACTTAACTACAAAATTTGCACTATACATTAGTTGTATAGGTCCTAAACAGTGCCTTGTGAACTATATGGGGCCAAATGTTTAATTCACATTCCAAAAAGTTCTAACGCGTCTCAAAATTTTTATTATAGTCTAATAAGTAAATAATAAAAGTATAACAGTTAACCAATAAAAGGTTTATCTGTTATCGTTAAAAGAATTTAACTTCAAAATTTGCACTATACATTAGTTGTATAGGTCCTAAACAGTGCCTTGTGAACTATATGGTGCAAAATGTTTAATTCACAACCATAAAAGTTCTAACGCGTCTCAAAATGTTTATTAGTGTCTAATAAGTAAATAATAAAAGTATAACAGTTAACCAATAAAAGGTTTGTCTGTTATCGTTAAAAGAACTTAGTTACAAAATTTGCACTATACAATAGTTGTATAGGTCCTAAAAAGTGCCTTGTGAACTATATGGTGCCAAATGTTTAATTCACATTCCTAAAAGTTCTAACGCGTCTCAAAATTTTTATTAGAGTCTAATAAGTAAATAATAAAAGTATAACAGTTAACCAATAAAAGGTTTGTCTGTTATCGTTAAAAGAACTTAACTACAACATATGCACTATACATTAGTAATATAGGTCCTAAACAGTGCCTTGAGAACTATATGTTGCAAAATGTTTAATTCACATTCCAAAAAGTTCTAACGCGTCTCAAAATGTTTATTAGAGTCTAATAAGTAAATAATAAAAGTATAACAGTTAACCAATAAAAGGTTTGTCTGTTATCGTTAAAAGAACTAAACTACAACATATGCACTATACATTAGTAATATAGGTCCTAAACAGTGCCTGGTGAACTATATGGTGCAAATTGTTTAATTCACATTCCTAAAAGTTCTAACGCTTCTCAAAATGTTTATTAGAGTCTAATACGTAAATCAAAAAAGTATAACAGTTAACCAATAAAAGGTTTGTCTGTTATCGTTAAAAGAACTTAACTAAAAAATTTGCACTATACATTAGTTATATAGGTCCTAAACTGTGCCTTGTGAACTATATGTTGCCAAATGTTTAATTCACTTTGCAAAAAAAACTATTGGGTCTCAAATTGTTTACTAGAGTCTAATAAGTAGATAATAAAAGTATAACAGGTAACCAATAAAAGGTTTGTCGGTTATCGTTAAAAGAACTTAACTAAAACATTTGCACTATACATTAGTTACATAGGTCCTAAGAAGTGCCTTGTGAACTATATGGTGCAAAATGTTTAATTCACATTCCTAAAAGTTCTAACGCGTCTCAAAATGTTTATTAGAGTCTAATAAGTAAATAATAAAAGTATAACAGTTAACCAATAAAAGGTTTGTGTGTTATCGTTAAATGAACTTAACTACAACATATGTACTATACATTAGTTATATAGGACCTAAACAGTGCCTTGTGAACTATATGGTGCCAAATGTTTAATTCACATTCCTAAAAGTTTAAACGCGTCACAAAATGTTTATTAGAGTCTAATAAGTAAATAATAAAAGTATAACAGTTAACCAATAAAAGGTTTGTCTGTTATCGTTAAAAGAACTTAACTACAAAATTTGCACTATACATTAGTTGTATAGGTCCTAAACAGTGCCTTGTGAACTATATGGTGCCAAATGTTTAATTCACATTCCTAAAAGTTCTAACGCTTCTCAAAATGTTTATTAGAATCTAATAAGTAAATAATAAAAGTATAACAGTTAACCAATAAAAGGTTTGTCTGTTATCGTTAAAAGAACTTAACTACAACATATGTACTATACATTAGTTATATAGGACCTAAAAAGTGCCTTGTGAACTATATGGTGCAAAATGTTTAATTCACATTCCAAAAAGTTCTAACGCATCTCAAAATTTTTAATAGAGTCTAATAAGTAAATAATAAAAGTATAACAGTTAACCAATAAAAGGTTTGTCTGTTATCGTTAAAAGAATTTAACTACAAAATTTGCACTGTACATTAGTTATATAGGTCCTAAACAGTGCCTTGTGAACTATATGGTGTAAAATGTTTAATTCACATTTCAAAAAGTTCTAACGCCTCTCAAAATGTTTATTAGAGTCTAATAAGTAAATAATAAAAGTATAACAGTTAACCAATAAAAGGTTTGTCTGTTATCGTTAAATGAACTTAAGTACAACATATGTACTATACATTAGTTATATAGGACCTAAAAAGTGCCTTGTGAACTATATGGTGCAAAATGTGTAATTCACATTCCTAAAAGCTCTAACGCGTCTCAAAATGTTTATTAGAGTCTAATAAGTAAATAATAAAAGTATAACAGTTAACCAATAAAAGGTTTGTCTGTTATCGTTGAAAGAACTTAACTAAAACCATTGCTGTATACATTAGTTATATAGGTCCTAAAAAGTGCCTTGTGAACTATATGGTGCCAAACGTTTAATTCATATTGCAAAAAAAACTAATGGGTCTCAAAATGTTTATTACAGTCTAATAAGTAAATAATAAAAGTATAACAGTTAACCAAGAAAAGTTTTGTCTGTTATCGTTAAAAGAACTTAACTAAAAATTTTGCACAATACATTAGTTATATAGGTCCTAAACAGTGCCTTGTGAACTATATGGTGCCAAATGTTTAATTCACATTGCAAAAACAACTAATGGGTCTCAAAATGTTTATTACAGTCTAATAAGTAAATAACAAAAGTATAACAGGTAACCAATAAAAGGTTTGTCTGTTATCGTTGAAAGAACTTAACTAAAACCATTGCTCTATTCATTAGTTATATAGGTCATAAAAAGTGCCTTGTGAACTATAAGGTGCCAAATGTTTAATTCACATTCCTAAAAGTTCTAACGGGTCTCAAAATGTTTATTAGAGTCTAATAAGTAAATCAAAAAAGTATAACAGTTAACCAATAAAAGGTTTGTCTGTTATCGTTAAAAGAACTTAACTACAACATATGCAGTATACATTAGTAATATAGGTCCTAAACAGTGCCTTGTGAACTATATGGTGCCAAATGTTTAATTCACATTCCTCAAAATTCTAACGCGTCTCAAAATGTTTTATAGTGTCTAATAAGTAAATAGTAAACGTATAACAGTTAACCAATAAAAGGTTTGTCTGTTATCGTTAAAAGAACTTAACTACAAAATTTGCACTATACATTAGTTGTATAGGTCCTAAAAAGTGCCTTGTGAACTATATGGTGCCAAATGTGTAATTCACATTCCTAAAAGTTCTAACGCGTCTCAAAATGTTTATTAGAGTCTAATAAGTAAATAATAAAAGTATAACAGTTAACCAATAAAAGGTTTGTCTGTTATCGTTAAAAGAACTTAACTACAACATAAGTACTATACATTTGTTATATAGGACCTAAAAAGTGCTTTGTGAACTATATGGTGCAAAATGTGTAATTCACATTCCTAAAAGTTCTAACGCGTCTCAAAATTTTTATTAGAGTCTAATAAGTAAATAATAAAAGTATAACAGTTAACCAATAAAAGGTTTATCTGTTATCGTTAAAAGAATTTAACTACAAAATTTGCACTATACATTAGTTGTATAGGTCCTAAACAGTGCCTTGTGAACTATATGGTGCAAAATGTTTAATTCACAATCATAAAAGTTCTAACGCGTCTCAAAATGTTTATTAGTGTCTAATAAGTAAATAATAAAAGTATAACAGTTAACCAATAAAAGGTTTGTCTGTTATCGTTGAAAGAACTTAGTTACAAAATTTGCACTATACAATAGTTGTATAGGTCCTAAACAGTGCCTTGTGAACTATATGGTGCCAAATGTTTAATTCACATTCCTAAAAGTTCTAACGCGTCTCAAAATTTTTATTAGAGTCTAATAAGTAAATAATAAAAGTATAACAGTTAACCAATAAAAGGTTTGTCTGTTATCGTTAAAAGAACTTAACTACAACATATGCACTATACATTAGTAATATAGGTCCTAAACAGTGCCTTGAGAACTATATGTTGCAAAATGTTTAATTCACATTCCAAAAAGTTCTAACGCGTCTCAAAATGTTTATTAGAGTCTAATAAGTAAATAATAAAAGTATAACAGTTAACCAATAAAAGGTTTGTCTGTTATCGTTAAAAGAACTAAACTACAACATATGCACTATACATTAGTAATATAGGTCCTAAACAGTGCCTGGTGAACTATATGGTGCAAATTGTTTATTTCACATTCCTAAAAGTTCTAACGCTTCTCAAAATGTTTATTAGAGTCTAATACGTAAATCAAAAAAGTATAACAGTTAACCAATAAAAGGTTTGTCTGTTATCGTTAAAAGAACTTAACTACAACATATGTAATATACATTAGTTATATAGGACCTAAAAAGAGCCTTGTGAACTATATGGTGCAAAATGTGTAATTCACATTTCTAAAAGTTCTAACGCGTCTCAAAATGTTTATTAGAGTCTAATAAGTAAATAATAAAAGTATAACAGTTAACCAATAAAAGGTTTGTCTGTTATCGTTAAAAGAACTTAACTAAAAAATTTGCATTATACATTAGTTATATAGGTCCTAAACTGTGCCTTGTGAACTATATGTTGCCAAATGTTTAATTCACTTTGCAAAAAAAACTAATGGTTCTCAATATGTTTACTAGAGTCTAATAAGTAGATAATAAAAGTATAACAGGTAACCAATAAAAGGTTTGTCGGTTATCGTTAAAAGAACTTAACTAAAACATTTGCACTATACATTAGTTACATAGGTCCTAAAAAGTGCCTTGTGAACTATATGGTGCAAAATGTTTAATTCACATTCCTAAAAGTTCTAAGGCGTCTCAAAATGTTTATTAGAGTCTAATAAGTAAATAATAAAAGTATAACAGTTAACCAATAAAAGGTTTGTGTGTTATCGTTAAATGAACTTAACTACAAGATATGTACTATACATTAGTTATATAGGACCTAAACAGTGCCTTGTGAACTATATGGTGCCAAATGTTTAATTCACATTCCTAAAAGTTTAAACGCGTCACAAAATGTTTATTAGAGTCTAATAAGTAAATAATAAAAGTATAACAGTTAACCAATAAAAGGTTTGTCTGTTATCGTTAAAAGAACTTAACTACAAAATTTGCACTATACATTAGTTGTATAGGTCCTAAACAGTGCCTTGTGAACTATATGGTGCCAAATGTTTAATTCACATTCCTAAAAGTTCTAACGCTTCTCAAAATGTTTATTAGAATCTAATAGGTAAATAATAAAAGTATAACAGTTAACCAATAAAAGGTTTGTCTGTTATCGTTAAAAGAACTTAACTACAACATATGTACTATACATTAGTTATATAGGACCTAAACAGTGCCTTGTGAACTATATGGTGCCAAATGTTTAATTCACATTCCTAAAAGTTTAAACGCGTCACAAAATGTTTATTAGAGTCTAATAAGTAAATAATAAAAGTATAACAGTTAACCAATAAAAGGTTTGTCTGTTATCGTTAAAAGAACTTAACTACAAAATTTGCACTATACATTAGTTGTATAGGTCCTAAACAGTGCCTTGTGAACTATATGGTGCAAAATGTTTAATTCACATTCCAAAAAGTTCTAACGCATCTCAAAATTTTTAATAGAGTCTAATAAGTAAATAATAAAAGTATAACAGTTAACCAATAAAAGGTTTGTCTGTTATCGTTAAAAGAATTTAACTACAAAATTTGCACTGTACATTAGTTATATAGGTCCTAAACAGTGCCTTGTGAACTATATGGTGTAAAATGTTTAATTCACATTCCAAAAGATTCTAATGCCTCTCAAAATGTTTATTAGTGTCTAATAAGTAAATAATAAAAGTATAACAGTTAACCAATAAAAGGTTTGTCTGTTATCGTTAAATGAACTTAAGTACAACATATGTACTATACATTAGTTATATAGGACCTAAAAAGTGCCTTGTGAACTATATGGTGCCAAATGTTTAATTCACATTCCTAAAAGTTCTAACGCGTCTCAAAATTTTTATTAAAGTCTAATAAGTAAATAATAAAAGTATAACAGTTAACCAATAAAAGGTTTGTCTGTTATCGTTAAAAGAACTTAACTACAACATATGCACTATACATTAGTAATATAGGTCCTAAACAGTGCCTTGAGAACTATATGTTGCAAAATGTTTAATTCACATTCCAAAAAATTCTAACGCGTCTCAAAATGTTTATTAGAGTCTAATAAGTAAATAATAAAAGTATAACAGTTAACCAATAAAAGGTTTGTCTGTTATCGTTAAAAGAACTAAACTACAACATATGCACTATACATTAGTAATATAGGTCCTAAACAGTGCCTGGTGAACTATATGGTGCAAATTGTTTAATTCACATTCCTAAAAGTTCTAACGCTTCTCAAAATGTTTATTAGAATCTAATACGTAAATCAAAAAAGTATAACAGTTAACCAATAAAAGGTTTGTCTGTTATCGTTAAAAGAACTTAACTACAACATATGTAATATACATTAGTTATATAGGTCCTAAAAAGAGCCTTGTGAACTATATGGTGCAAAATGTGTAATTCACATTTCTAAAAGTTCTAACGCGTCTCAAAATGTTTATTAGAGTCTAATAAGTAAATAATAAAAGTATAACAGTTAACCAATAAAAGGTTTGTCTGTTATCGTTAAAAGAACTTAACTAAAAAATTTGCACTATACATTAGTTATATAGGTCCTAAACTGTGCCTTGTGAACTATATGTTGCCAAATGTTTAATTCACTTTGCAAAAAAAACTAATGGGTCTCAAATTGTTTACTAGAGTCTAATAAGTAGATAATAAAAGTATAACAGGTAACCAATAAAAGGTTTGTCGGTTATCGTTAAAAGAACTTAACTAAAACATTTGCACTATACATTAGTTACATAGGTCCTAAAAAGTGCCTTGTGAACTATATGGTGCCAAATGTTTAATTCACATTCCTAAAAGTTCTAACGCGTCACAAAATGTTTATTAGAGTCTAATAAGTAAATAATAAAAGTATAACAGTTAACCAATAAAAGGTTTGTCTGTTATCGTTAAAAGAACTTAACTACAAAATTTGCACTATACATTAGTTGTATAGGTCCTAAACAGTGCCTTGTGAACTATATGGTGCCAAATGTTTAATTCACATTCCTAAAAGTTCTAACGCTTCTCAAAATGTTTATTAGAATCTAATAAGTAAATAATAAAAGTATAACAGTTAACCAATAAAAGGTTTGTCTGTTATCGTTAAAAGAACTTAACTACAACATATGTACTATACATTAGTTATATAGGACCTAAAAAGTGCCTTGTGAACTATATGGTGCAAAATGTTTAATTCACATTCCAAAAAGTTCTAACGCATCTCAAAATTTTTAATAGAGTCTAATAAGTAAATAATAAAAGTATAACAGTTAACCA
Source organism: Clavelina lepadiformis (assembly GCF_947623445.1). Classification (NCBI taxonomy): domain Eukaryota; kingdom Metazoa; phylum Chordata; class Ascidiacea; order Aplousobranchia; family Clavelinidae; genus Clavelina; species Clavelina lepadiformis. The sequence continues at coordinate 12,058,784 of NC_135243.1, read as the reverse complement.
ATAAAAGGTTTGTCTGTTATCGTTAAAATAATTTAACTACAAAATTTGCACTGTACTTTAGTTATATAGGTCCTAAACAGTGCCTTGTGAACTATATGGTGTAAAATGTTTAATTCACATTCCAAAAAGTTCTAACGCCTCTCAAAATGTTTATTAGAATCTAATAAGTAAATAATAAAAGTATAACAGTTAACCAATAAAAGGTTTGTCTGTTATCGTTAAATGAACTTAAGTACAACATATGTACTATACATTAGTTATATAAGACCTAAAAAGTGCCTTGTGAACTATATGGTGCAAAATGTGTAATTCACATTCCTAAAAGCTCTAACGCGTCTCAAAATGTTTATTAGAGTCTAATAAGTAAATAATAAAAGTATAACAGTTAACCAATAAAAGGTTTGTCTGTTATCGTTGAAAGAACTTAAGTACAACATATGTACTATACATTAGTTATATAGGACCTAAAAAGTGCCTTGTGAACTATATGGTGCAAAATGTGTAATTCACATTCCTAAAAGCTCTAACGCGTCTCAAAATGTTTATTAGAGTCTAATAAGTAAATAATAAAAGTATAACAGTTAACCAATAAAAGGTTTGTCTGTTATCGTTAAAAGAATTTAACTACAAAATTTGCACTGTACATTAGTTATATAGGTCCTAAACAGTGCCTTGTGAACTATATGGTGTAAAATGTTTAATTCACATTCCAAAAGATTCTAACGCCTCTCAAAATGTTTATTAGAGTCTAATAAGTAAATAATAAAAGTATAACAGTTAACCAATAAAAGGTTTGTCTGTTATCGTTAAATGAACTTAAGTACAACATATGTACTATACATTAGTTATATAGGACCTAAAAAGTGCCTTGTGAACTATATGGTGCAAAATGTGTAATTCACATTCCTAAAAGCTCTAACGCGTCTCAAAATGTTTATTAGAGTCTAATAACTAAATAATAAAAGTATAACAGTTAACCAATAAAAGGTTTGTCTGTTATCGTTGAAAGAACTTAACTAAAACCATTGCTCTATACATTAGTTATATAGGTCCTAAAAAGTGCCTTGTGAACTATATGGTGCCAAACGTTTAATTCATATTGCAGAAAAAACTAATGGGTCTCAAAATGTTTATTACAGTCTAATAAGTAAATAATAAAAGTATAACAGTTAACCAATAAAAGGTTTGTCTGTTATCGTTAAAAGAACTTAACTAAAAATTTTGCACAATACATTAGTTATATAGGTCCTAAACAGTGCCTTGTGAACTATATGGTGCCAAATGTTTAATTCACATTGCAAAAACAACTAATGGGTCTCAAAATGTTTATTACAGTCTAATAAGTAAATAACAAAAGTATAACAGGTAACCAATAAAAGGTTTGTCTGTTATCGTTGAAAGAACTTAACTAAAACCATTGCTCTATTCATTAGTTATATAGGTCCTAAAAAGTGCCTTGTGAACTATAAGGTGCCAAATGTTTAATTCACATTCCTAAAAGTTCTAACGGGTCTCAAAATGTTTATTAGAGTCTAATAAGTAAATCAAAAAAGTATAACAGTTAACCAATAAAAGGTTTGTCTGTTATCGTTAAAAGAACTTAACTACAACATATGCAGTATACATTAGTAATATAGGTCCTAAACAGTGCCTTGTGAACTATATGGTGCCAAATGTTTAATTCACATTCCTCAAAATTCTAACGCGTCTCAAAATGTTTTATAGTGTCTAATAAGTAAATAGTAAACGTATAACAGTTAACCAATAAAAGGTTTGTCTGTTATCGTTAAAAGAATTTAACCACAAAATTTGCACTATACATTAGTTGTATAGGTCCTAAAAAGTGCCTTGTGAACTATATGGTGCCAAATGTGTAATTCACATTCCTAAAAGTTCTAACGCGTCTCAAAATGTTTATTAGAGTCTAATAAGTAAATCAAAAAAGTATAACAGTTAACCAATAAAAGGTTTGTCTGTTATCGTTAAAAGAACTTAACTACAACATAAGTACTATACATTTGTTATATAGGACCTAAAAAGTGCTTTGTGAACTATATGGTGCAAAATGTGTAATTCACATTCCTAAAAGTTCTAACGCGTTTTAAAATTTTTATTATAGTCTAATAAGTAAATAATAAAAGTATAACAGTTAACCAATAAAAGGTTTATCTGTTATCGTTATAAGAATTTAACTACAAAATTTGCACTATACATTAGTTGTATAGGTCCTAAACAGTGCCTTGTGAACTATATGGTGCAAAATGTTTAATTCACAATCATAAAAGTTCTAACGCGTCTCAAAATGTTTATTAGTGTCTAATAAGTAAATAATAAAAGTATAACAGTTAACCAATAAAAGGTTTGTCTGTTATCGTTAAAAGAACTTAGTTACAAAATTTGCACTATACAATAGTTGTATAGGTCCTAAACAGTGCCTTGTGAACTATATGGTGCCAAATGTTTAATTCACATTCCTAAAAGTTCTAACGCGTCTCAAAATTTTTATTAGAGTCTAATAAGTAAATAATAAAAGTATAACAGTTAACCAATAAAAGGTTTGTCTGTTATCGTTAAAAGAACTTAACTACAACATATGCACTATACATTAGTAATATAGGTCCTAAACAGTGCCTTGAGAACTATATGTTGCAAAATGTTTAATTCACATTCCAAAAAGTTCTAACGCGTCTCAAAATGTTTATTAGAGTCTAATAAGTAAATAATAAAAGTATAACAGTTAACCAATAAAAGGTTTGTCTGTTATCGTTAAAAGAACTAAACTACAACATATGCACTATACATTAGTAATATAGGTCCTAAACAGTGCCTGGTGAACTATATGGTGCAAATTGTTTAATTCACATTCCTAAAAGTTCTAACGCTTCTCAAAATGTTTATTAGAGTCTAATACGTAAATCAAAAAAGTATAACAGTTAACCAATAAAAGGTTTGTCTGTTATCGTTAAAAGAACTTAACTACAACATATGTAATATACATTAGTTATATAGGACCTAAAAAGAGCCTTGTGAACTATATGGTGCAAAATGTGTAATTCACATTTCTAAAAGTTCTAACGCGTCTCAAAATGTTTATTAGAGTCTAATAAGTAAATAATAAAAGTATAACAGTTAACCAATAAAAGGTTTGTCTGTTATCGTTAAAAGAACTTAACTAAAAAATTTGCACTATACATTAGTTATATAGGTCCTAAACTGTGCCTTGTGAACTATATGTTGCCAAATGTTTAATTCACTTTGCAAAAAAAACTAATGGGTCTCAAATTGTTTACTAGAGTCTAATAAGTAGATAATAAAAGTATAACAGGTAACCAATAAAAGGTTTGTCGGTTATCGTTAAAAGAACTTAACTAAAACATTTGCACTATACATTAGTTACATAGGTCCTAAAAAGTGCCTTGTGAACTATATGGTGCAAAATGTTTAATTCACATTCCTAAAAATTCTAACGCGTCTCAAAATGTTTATTAGAGTCTAATAAGTAAATATTAAAAGTATAACAGTTAACCAATAAAAGGTTTGTGTGTTATCGTTAAATGAACTTAACTACAAGATATGTACTATACATTAGTTATATAGGACCTAAACAGTGCCTTGTGAACTATATGGTGCCAAATGTTTAATTCACATTCCTAAAAGTTCTAACGCGTCACAAAATGTTTATTAGAGTCTAATAAGTAAATAATAAAAGTATAACAGTTAACCAATAAAAGGTTTGTCTGTTATCGTTAAAAGAACTTAACTACAAAATTTGCACTATACATTAGTTGTATAGGCCCTAAACAGTGCCTTGTGAACTATATGGTGCCCAAATGTTTAATTCACATTCCTAAAAGTTCTAACGCTTCTCAAAATGTTTATTAGAATCTAATAAGTAAATAATAAAAGTATAACAGTTAACCAATAAAAGGTTTGTCTGTTATCGTTAAAAGAACTTAACAACAACATATGTACTATACATTAGTTATATAGGACCTAAAAAGTGCCTTGTGAACTATATGGTGCAAAATGTTTAATTCACATTCCAAAAAGTTCTAACGCATCTCAAAATTTTTAATAGAGTCTAATAAGTAAATAATAAAAGTATAACAGTTAACCAATAAAAGGTTTGTCTGTTATCGTTAAAATAATTTAACCACAAAATTTGCACTGTACATTAGTTATATAGGTCCTAAACAGTGCCTTGTGAACTATATGGTGTAAAATGTTTAATTCACATTCCAAAAAGTTCTAACGCCTCTCAAAATGTTTATTAGAATCTAATAAGTAAATAATAAAAGTATAACAGTTAACCAATAAAAGGTTTGTCTGTTATCGTTAAATGAACTTAACTACAACATATGTACTATACATTAGTTATATAAGACCTAAAAAGTGCCTTGTGAACTATATGGTGCAAAATGTGTAATTAACATTCCTAAAAGCTCTAACGCGTCTCAAAATGTTTATTAGAGTCTAATAAGTAAATAATAAAAGTATAACAGTTAACCAATAAAAGGTTTGTCTGTTATCGTTGAAAGAACTTAACTAAAACCATTGCTCTATACATTAGTTATATAGGTCCTAAAAAGTGCCTTGTGAACTATATGGTGCCAAACGTTTAATTCATATTGCAAAAAAAACTAATGGGTCTCAAAATGTTTATTACAGTCTAATAAGTAAATAATAAAAGTATAACAGTTAACCAAGAAAAGTTTTGTCTGTTATCGTTAAAAGAACTTAACTAAAAATTTTGCACAATACATTAGTTATATAGGTCCTAAACAGTGCCTTGTGAACTATATGGTGCCAAATGTTTAATTCACATTGCAAAAACAACTAATGGGTCTCAAAATGTTTATTAGAGTCTAATAAGTAAATAACAAAAGTATAACAGGTAACCAATAAAAGGTTTGTCTGTTATCGTTGAAAGAACTTAACTAAAACCATTGCACTATTCATTAGTTATATAGGTCAAAAAAAGTGCCTTGTGAACTATAAGGTGCCAAATGTTTAATTCACATTCCTAAAAGTTCTAACGGGTCTTAAAATGTTTTTTAGAGTCTAATAAGTAAATCAAAAAAGTATAACAGTTAACCAATAAAAGGTTTGTCTGTTATCGTTAAAAGAACTTAACTACAACATATGCAGTATACATTAGTAATATAGGTCCTAAAAAGTGCCTTGTGAACTATATGGTGCCAAATGTTTAATTCACATTCCTCAAAATTCTAACGCGTCTCAAAATGTTTTATAGTGTCTAATAAGTAAATAGTAAACGTATAACAGTTAACCAATAAAAGGTTTGTCTGTTATCGTTAAAAGAACTTAACTACAAAATTTGCACTATACATTAGTTGTATAGGTCCTAAAAAGTGCCTTGTGAACTATATGGTGCCAAATGTGTAATTCACATTCCTAAACGTTCTAACGCGTCTCAAAATGTTTATTAGAGTCTAATAAGTAAATCAAAAAAGTATAACAGTTAACCAATAAAAGGTTTGTCTGTTATCGTTAAAAGAACTTAACTACAACATAAGTACTATACATTTGTTATATAGGACCTAAAAAGTGCTTTGTGAACTATATGGTGCAAAATGTGTAATTCACATTCCTAAAAGTTCTAACGCGTCTCAAAATTTTTATTATAGTCTAATAAGTAAATAATAAAAGTATAACAGTTAACCAATAAAAGGTTTATCTGTTATCGTTAAAAGAATTTTACTACAAAATTTGCACTATACATTAGTTGTATAGGTCCTGAACAGTGCCTTGTGAACTATATGGTGCAAAATGTTTAATTCACAATCATAAAAGTTCTAACGCGTCTCAAAATGTTTATTAGTGTCTAATAAGTAAATAATAAAAGTATAACAGTTAACCAATAAAAGGTTTGTCTGTTATCGTTAAAAGAACTTAGTTACAAAATTTGCACTATACAATAGTTGTATAGGTCCTAAACAGTGCCTTGTGAACTATATGGTGCCAAATGTTTAATTCACATTCCTAAAAGTTCTAACGCGTCTCAAAATTTTTATTAGAGTCTAATAAATAAATAATAAAAGTATAACAGTTAACCAATAAAAGGTTTGTCTGTTATCGTTAAAAGAACTTAACTACAACATATGCACTATACATTAGTAATATAGGTCCTAAACAGTGCCTTGAGAACTATATGTTGCAAAATGTTTAATTCACATTCCAAAAAGTTCTAACGCGTCTCAAAATGTTTATTAGAGTCTAATAAGTAAATAATAAAAGTATAACAGTTAACCAATAAAAGGTTTGTCTGTTATCGTTAAAAGAACTAAACTACAACATATGCACTATACATTAGTAATATAGGTCCTAAACAGTGCCTGGTGAACTATATGGTGCAAATTGTTTAATTCACATTCCTAAAAGTTCTAACGGGTCTCAAAATGTTTATTAGAGTCTAATACGTAAATCAAAAAAGTATAACAGTTAACCAATAAAAGGTTTGTCTGTTATCGTTAAAAGAACTTAATTACAACATATGTAATATACATTAGTTATATAGGACCTAAAAAGAGCCTTGTGAACTATATGGTGCAAAATGTGTAATTCACATTTCTAAAAGTTCTAACGCGTCTCAAAATGTTTATTAGAGTCTAATAAGTAAATAATAAAAGTATAACAGTTAACCAATAAAAGGTTTGTCTGTTATCGTTAAAAGAACTTAACTAAAAAATTTGCACTATACATTAGTTATATAGGTCCTAAACTTTGCCTTGTGAACTATATGTTGCCAAATGTTTAATTCACTTTGCAAAAAAAACTAATGGGTCTCAAATTGTTTACTAGAGTCTAATAAGTAGATAATAAAAGTATAACAGGTAACCAATAAAAGGTTTGTCGGTTATCGTTAAAAGAACTTAACTAAAACATTTGCACTTAACATTAGTTACATAGGTCCTAAAAAGTGCCTTGTGAACTATATGGTGCCAAATGTTTAATTCACATTCCTAAAAGTTCTAACGCGTCTCAAAATGTTTATTAGAGTCTAATAAGTAAATAATAAAAGTATAACAGTTAACCAATAAAAGGTTTGTGTGTTATCGTTAAATGAACTTAACTACAAGATATGTACTATACATTAGTTATATAGGACCTAAACAGTGCCTTGTGAACTATATGGTGCCAAATGTTTAATTCACATTCCTCAAAGTTCTAACGCGTCACAAAATGTTTATTAGAGTCTAATAAGTAAATAATAAAAGTATAACAGTTAACCAATAAAAGGTTTGTCTGTTATCGTTAAAAGAACTTAACTACAAAATTTGCACTATACATTAGTTGTATAGGTCCTAAACAGTGCCTTGTGAACTATATGGTGCCAAATGTTTAATTCACATTCCTAAAAGTTCTAACGCTTCTCAAAATGTTTATTAGAATCTAATAAGTAAATAATAAAAGTATAACAGTTAACCAATAAAAGGTTTGTCTGTTATCGTTAAAAGAACTTAACTACAACATATGTACTATACATTAGTTTTATAGGACCTAAAAAGTGCCTTGTGAACTATATGGTGCAAAATGTTTAATTCACATTCCAAAAAGTTCTAACGCATCTCAAAATTTTTAATAGAGTCTAATAAGTAAATAATAAAAGTATAACAGTTAACCAATAAAAGGTTTGTCTGTTATCGTTAAAATAATTTAACTACAAAATTTGCACTGTACATTAGTTATATAGGTCCTAAACAGTGCCTTGTGAACTATATGGTGTAAAATGTTTAATTCACATTCCAAAAAGTTCTAACGCCTCTCAAAATGTTTATTAGAATCTAATAAGTAAATAATAAAAGTATAACAGTTAACCAATAAAAGGTTTGTCTGTTATCGTTAAATGAACTTAAGTACAACATATGTACTATACATTAGTTATATAAGACCTAAAAAGTGTCTTGTGAACTATATGGTGCAAAATGTGTAATTCACATTCCTAAAAGCTCTAACGCGTCTCAAAATGTTTATTAGAGTCTAATAAGTAAATAATAAAAGTATAACAGTTAACCAATAAAAGGTTTGTCTGTTATCGTTGAAAGAACTTAACTAAAACCATTGCTCTATACATTAGTTATATAGGTCCTAAAAAGTGCCTTGTGAACTATATGGTGCCAAACGTTTAATTCATATTGCAAAAAAAACTAATGGGTCTCAAAATGTTTATTACAGTCTAATAAGTAAATAATAAAAGTATAACAGTTAACCAAGAAAATTTTTGTCTGTTATCGTTAAAATAACTTAACTAAAAATTTTGCACAATACATTAGTTATATAGGTCCTAAACAGTGCCTTGTGAACTATATGGTGCCAAATGTTTAATTCACATTGCAAAAACAACTAATGGGTCTCAAAATGTTTATTACAGTCTAATAAGTAAATAACAAAAGTATAACAGGTAACCAATAAAAGGTTTGTCTGTTATCGTTGAAAGAACTTAACTAAAACCATTGCTCTATTCATTAGTTATATAGGTCCTAAAAAGTGCCTTGTGAACTATAAGGTGCCAAATGTTTAATTCACATTCCTAAAAGTTCTAACGGGTCTCAAAATGTTTATTAGAGTCTAATAAGTAAATCAAAAAAGTATAACAGTTAACCAATAAAAGGTTTGTCTGTTATCGTTAAAAGAACTTAACTACAACATATGCAGTATACATTAGTAATATAGGTCCTAAACAGTGCCTTGTGAACTATATGGTGCCAAATGTTTAATTCACATTCCTCAAAATTCTAACGCTTCTCAAAAAGTTTTATAGTGTCTAATAAGTAAATAGTAAACGTATAACAGTTAACCAATAAAAGGTTTGTCTGTTATCGTTAAAAGAACTTAACTACAAAATTTGCACTATACATTAGTTGTATAGGTCCTAAAAAGTGCCTTTTGAACTATATGGTGCCAAATGTGTAATTCACATTCCTAAAAGTTCTAACGCGTCTCAAAATGTTTATTAGAGTCTAATAAGTAAATCAAAAAAGTATAACAGTTAACCAATAAAAGGTTTGTCTGTTATCGTTAAAAGAACTTAACTACAACATAAGTACTATACATTTGTTATATAGGACCTAAAAAGTGTATTGTGAACTATATGGTGCCAAATGTGCAATTCACATTCCAAAAAGTTCTAACGCGTCTCAAAATGTTTATTATAGTCTAATAAGTAAATAATAAAAGTATAACAGTTAACCAATAAAAGGTTTGTCTGTTATCGTTAAAAGAATTTAACTACAAAATTTGCACTATACATTAGTTGTATAGGTCCTAAAAAGTGCCTTGTGAACTATATGGTGCCAAATGTTTAATTCATATTGCAAAAACAACTAATGGGTCTCAAAATGTTTATTAGAGTCTAATAAGTAAATAATAAAAGTATAACAGTTAACCAATAAAAGGTTTGTCTGTTATCGTTAAATGAACTTAACTACAACATATGTACTATACATTAGTTATATAGGACCTAAAAAGTGCCTTGTGAACTATATGGTGCCAAATGTTTAATGCACATTCCCAAAAGTTCTAACGCGTCTCAAAATGTTTATTAGAGTCTAATAAGTAAATAATAAAAGTATAACAGTTAACCAATAAAAGGTTTGTCTGTTATCGTTAAAATAACTTAACTAAAAAATTTGCACTATACATTAGTTATATAGGTCCTAAAAAGTTCCTTGTGAACTATGTGGTGCCAAATGTTTAATTCATATTGCAAAAAAAACTAATGGGTCTCAAAATGTTTATTACAGTCTAATAAGTAAATAATAAAAGTATAACAGTTAACCAATAAAAGGTTTGTCTGTTATCGTTAAAAGAACTTAACTAAAACATTTGCACTATACATTAGTTATATAGGTCCTAAAAAGTGCCTTGTGAACTATATGGTGCCAAATGTTTAATTCACCTTGCAAAAAGTTCTAACGGGTCTCAAAATGTTTATTAGAGTCTAATAAGTAAATAATAAAAGTATAACAGTTAACCAATAAAAGGTTTGTCTGTTATCGTTAAAGGAACTTAACTAAAACATTTGCACTATACATTAGTTATATAGGTCCTAAAAAGTGCCTTGTGAACTATATGGTGCCAAATGTTTAATTTATATTGCAAAACGTTCTAACGCGTCTCAAAATGTTTATTAGAGTCTAATAAGTAAATAATAAAAGTATAACAGTTAACCAATAAAAGGTTTGTCTGTTATCGTTAAAAGAACTTAACTACAAAATTTGCACTATACATTAGTTGTATAGGTCCTAAACAGTGCCTTGTGAACTATATGGTGCAAAATGTTTTATTCACATTCCTAAAAGTTCTAACGCGTCTCAAAATTTTTATTACAGTCTAATAAGTAAATAATAAAAGTATAACAGTTAACCAATAAATAGTTGGTCTGTTATCGTTAAATGAACTTAACTACAACATATGTACTATACATTAGTTATATAGGACCTAAACAGTGCCTTGTGAACTATATGGTGCAAAATGTTTAATGCACATTCCCAAAAGTTCTAACGCGTCTCAAAATGTTTATTAGAGTCTAATAAGTAAATAATAAAAGTATAACAGTTAACCAATAAAACGTTTTTCTGTTATCGTTAAAGAACTTAACTACAAAATTTGCACTATACATTAGTTGTACAGGTCCTAAAAAGTGCCTTGTGAACTATAAGGTGCCAAATGTTTAATTCACCTTGCAAAAAGTTCTAACGGGTCTCAAAATGTTTATTAGAGTCTAATAAGTAAATAATAAAAGTATAACAGTTAACCAATAAAAGGTTTGTCTGTTATCGTTAAAAGAACTTAACTACAAAATTTGCATTATACATTAGTTGTACAGGTCCTAAACAGTGCCTTGTGAACTATATGGTGCCAAATGTTTAATTCACATTCCAAAAAGTTCTAATGCGTCTCAAAATGTTTATTAGAGTCTAATAAGTAAATCAAAAAAGTATAACAGTTAACCAATAAAATGTTTGTCTGTTATCGTTAAAAGAACTTAACTACAACATATGTACTATACATTTGTTATATAGGACCTAAAAAGTGCCTTGTGAATTATATGGTGCCAAATGTTTAATTCACATTCCTAAAAGTTCTTACGCGTCTCAAAATGTTTATTAGAGTCTAATAAGTAAATAATAAAAGTATAACAGTTAACCAATAAAAGGTTTGTCTGTTATCGTTAAAAGAACTTAACTACAACATATGCAGTATACATTAGTAATATAGGTCCTAAACAGTGCCTTGTGAACTATATGGTGCCAAATGTTTAATTCACATTCCTCAAAATTCTAACGCGTCTCAAAATGTTTTATAGTGTCTAATAAGTAAATATTAAACGTATAACAGTTAACCAATAAAAGGTTTGTCTGTTATCGTTAAAAGAACTTAACTACAAAATTTGCACTATACATTAGTTGTATAGGTCCTAAAAAGTTCCTTGTGAACTATGTGGTGCCAAATGTTTAATTCACATTCCTCAAAATTCTAACGCGTCTTAAAATGTTTTATAGTGTCTAATAACTAAATAATAAAAGTATAACAGTTAACCAATAAAAGGTTTTTCTGTTATCGTTAAAATAACTTAACTAAAAAATTTGCACTATACATTAGTTATATAGGTCCTAAAAAGTTCCTTGTGAACTATGTGGTGCCAAATGTTTAATTCATATTGCAAAAAAAACTAATGGGTCTCAAAATGTTTATTACAGTCTAATAAGTAAATAATAAAAGTATAACAGTTAACCAATAAAAGGTTTGTCTGTTATCGTTAAAAGAACTTAACTAAAACATTTGCACTATACATTAGTTATATAGGTCCTAAAAAGTGCCTTGTGAACTATATGGTGCCAAATGTTTAATTCACCTTGCAAAAAGTTCTAACGGGTCTCAAAATGTTTATTAGAGTCTAATAAGTAAATAATAAAAGTATAACAGTTAACCAATAAAAGGTTTGTCTGTTATCGTTAAAGGAACTTAACTAAAACATTTGCACTATACATTAGTTATATAGGTCCTAAAAAGTGCCTTGTGAACTATATGGTGCCAAATGTTTAATTTATATTGCAAAACGTTCTAACGCGTCTCAAAATGTTTATTAGAGTCTAATAAGTAAATAATAAAAGTATAACAGTTAACCAATAAAATGTTTGTCTGTTATCGTTAAAAGAACTTAACTACAAAATTTGCACTATACATTAGTTGTATAGGTCCTAAACAGTGCCTTGTGAACTATATGGTGCAAAATGTTTTATTCACATTCCTAAAAGTTCTAACGCGTCTCAAAATTTTTATTACAGTCTAATAAGTAAATAATAAAAGTATAACAGTTAACCAATAAATAGTTTGTCTGTTATCGTTAAATGAACTTAACTACAACATATGTACTATACATTAGTTATATAGGACCTAAAAACTGCCTTGTGAACTATATGGTGCAAAATGTTTAATGCACATTCCCAAAAGTTCTAACGCGTCTCAAAATGTTTATTAGAGTCTAATAAGTAAATAATAAAAGTATAACAGTTAACCAATAAAACGTTTTTCTGTTATCGTTAAAGAACTTAACTACAAAATTTGCACTATACATTAGTTGTACAGGTCCTAAAAAGTGCCTTGTGAACTATAAGGTGCCAAATGTTTAATTCACCTTGCAAAAAGTTCTAACGGGTCTCAAAATGTTTATTAGAGTCTAATAAGTAAATAATAAAAGTATAACAGTTAACCAATAAAAGGTTTGTCTGTTATCGTTAAAAGAACTTAACTACAAAATTTGCATTATACATTAGTTGTACAGGTCCTAAACAGTGCCTTGTGAACTATATGGTGCCAAATGTTTAATTCACATTCCAAAAAGTTCTAATGCGTCTCAAAATGTTTATTAGAGTCTAATAAGTAAATCAAAAAAGTATAACAGTTAACCAATAAAATGTTTGTCTGTTATCGTTAAAAGAACTTAACTACAACATATGTACTATACATTTGTTATATAGGACCTAAAAAGTGCCTTGTGAACTATATGGTGCCAAATGTTTAATTCACATTCCTAAAAGTTCTTACGCGTCTCAAAATGTTTATTAGAGTCTAATAAGTAAATAATAAAAGTATAACAGTTAACCAATAAAAGGTTTGTCTGTTATCGTTAAAAGAACATAACTACAACATATGCAGTATACATTAGTAATATAGGTCCTAAACAGTGCCTTGTGAACTATATGGTGCCAAATGTTTAATTCACATTCATCAAAATTCTAACGCGTCTCAAAATGTTTTATAGTGTCTAATAAGTAAATATTAAACGTATAACAGTTAACCAATAAAAGGTTTGTCTGTTATCGTTAAAAGAACTTAACTACAAAATTTGCACTATACATTAGTTGTATAGGTCCTAAAAAGTGCCTTGAGAACTATATGGTGCCAAATGTGTAATTCACATTCCTAAAAGTTCTAACGCGTCTCAAAATGTTTATTAGAGTCTAATAAGTAAATCAAAAAAGTATAACAGTTAACCAATAAAAGGTTTGTCTGTTATCGTTAAAAGAACTTAACTACAACATAAGTACTATACATTTGTTATATAGGACCTAAAAAGTGCTTTGTGAACTATATGGTGCAAAATGTTTAATTCACATTCCAAAAAGTTCTAACGCGTCTCAAAATGTTTATTATAGTCTAATAAGTAAATAATAAAAGTATAACAGTTAACCAATAAAAGGTTTGTCTGTTATCGTTAAAAGAATTTAACTACAAAATTTGCACTATACATTAGTTGTATAGGTCCTAAACAGTGCCTTGTGAACTATATGGTGCCAAATGTGTAATTCACATTCCTAAAAGTTCTAACGCCTCTCAAAATGTTTATTAGAGTCAAAAAAGTAAATAATAAAAGTATAACAGTTAACCAATAAAAGGTTTGTCTGTTATCGTTAAATGAACTTAACTACAAGATATGTACTATACATTAGTTATATAGGACCTTAAAAGTGCCTTGTGAACTATATGGTGCCAAATGTTTAATTCATATTGCAAAAACAACTAATGGGTCTCAAAATGTTTATTAGAGTCTAATAAGTAAATAATAAAAGTATAACAGTTAACCAATAAAAGGTTTGTCTGTTATCGTTAAATGAACTTAACTACAACATATGTACTATACATTAGTTATATAGGACCTAAACAGTGCCTTGTGAACTATATGGTGCCAAATGTTTAATGCACATTCCCAAAAGTTCTAACGCGTCTCAAAATGTTTATTAGAGTCTAATAAGTAAATAATAAAAGTATAACAGTTAACCAATAAAAGGTTTTTCTGTTATCGTTAAAATAACTTAACTAAAAAATTTGCACTATACATTAGTTATATAGGTCCTAAAAAGTGCCTTGTGAACTATGTGGTGCCAAATGTTTAATTCATATTGCAAAAAAAACTAATGGGTCTCAAAATGTTTATTACAGTCTAATAAGTAAATAATAAAAGTATAACAGTTAACCAATAAAAGGTTTGTCTGTTATCGTTAAAACAACTTAACTACAACATATGTACTATACATTAGTTATATAGGACCTAAAAAGTGCCTTGTGAACTATATGGTGCAAAATGTGTAATTCACATTCCTAAAAGCTTTAACGCGTCTCAAAATGTGTATTAGAGTCTAATAAGTAAATAACAAAAGTATAACAGGTAACCAATAAAAGGTTTGTCTGTTATCGTTGAAAGAACTTAACTAAAACCATTGCTCTATACATTAGTTGTATAGGTCCTAAAAAGTGCCTTGTGAACTATATGGTGCCAAATGTTTAATTCGGATTCCCAAAAGTTTTAAAGCGTCTCAAAATATTTATTAGAGTCTAATAAGTAAATCAAAAAAGTATAACAGTTAACCAATAAAAGGTTTGTCTGTTATCGTTAAAAGAACTTAACTACAACATAAGTACTATACATTTGTTATATAGGACCTAAAAAGTGCTTTGTGAACTATATGGTGCAAAATGTTTAATTCACATTCCAAAAAGTTCTAACGCGTCTCAAAATGTTTATTATAGTCTAATAAGTAAATAATAAAAGTATAACAGTTAACCAATAAAAGGTTTGTCTGTTATCGTTAAAAGAAATTAACTACAAAATTTGCACTATACATTAGTTGTATAGGTCCTAAAAAGTGCCTTGTGAACTATATGGTGCAAAATGTGTAATTCACATTCCTAAAAGTTCTAACGCGTCTCAAAATGTTTATTAGAGTCAAAAAAGTAAATAATAAAAGTATAACAGTTAACCAATAAAAGGTTTGTCTGTTATCGTTAAATGAACTTAACTACAAGATATGTACTATACATTAGTTATAAAGGACCTAAAAAGTGCCTTGTGAACTATATGGTGCCAAATGTTTAATTCATATTGCAAAAACAACTAATGGGTCTCAAAATGTTTATTAGAGTCTAATAAGTAAATAATAAAAGTATAACAGTTAACCAATAAAAGGTTTGTCTGTTATCGTTAAATGAACTTAACTACAACATATGTACTATACATTAGTTATATAGGACCTAAAAAGTGCCTTGTGAACTATATGGTGCCAAATGTTTAATGCACATTCCCAAAAGTTCTAACGCGTCTCAAAATGTTTATTAGAGTCTAATAAGTAAATAATAAAAGTATAACAGTTAACCAATAAAAGGTTTGTCTGTTATCGTTAAAAGAACTTAACTAAAAAATTTGCACTATACATTAGTTATATAGGTCCTAAAAAGTGCCTTGTGAACTATGTGGTGCCAAATGTTTAATTCATATTGCAAAAACAACTAATGGGTCTCAA
Organism: Clavelina lepadiformis; assembly: GCF_947623445.1. NCBI lineage: Eukaryota > Metazoa > Chordata > Ascidiacea > Aplousobranchia > Clavelinidae > Clavelina > Clavelina lepadiformis. The sequence continues at coordinate 12,042,960 of NC_135243.1, read as the reverse complement.
AATGTTTATTACAGTCTAATAAGTAAATAATAAAAGTATAACAGTTAACCAATAAAAGGTTTGTCTGTTATCGTTAAAAGAACTTAACTACAAGATATGCACTATACATTAGTTATATAGGTCCTAAAAAGTGCCTTGTGAACTATATGGTGCCAAATGTTTAATTCACCTTGCAAAAAGTTCTAACGGGTCTCAAAATGTTTATTAGAGTCTAATAAGTAAATAATAAAAGTATAACAGTTAACCAATAAAAGGTTTGTCTGTTATCGTTAAAGGAACTTAACTAAAACATTTGCACTATACATTAGTTATATAGGTCCTAAAAAGTGCCTTGTGAACTATATGGTGCCAAATGTTCAATTTATATTGCAAAACGTTCTAACGCGTCTCAAAATGTTTATTAGAGTCTAATAAGTAAATAATAAAAGTATAACAGTTAACCAATAAAAGGTTTGTCTGTTATCGTTAAAAGAACTTAACTACAAAATTTGCACTATACATTAGTTGTATAGGTCCTAAACAATGCCTTGTGAACTATATGGTGCAAAATGTTTTATTCACATTCCTAAAAGTTCTAACGCGTCTCAAAATTTTTATTACAGTCTAATAAGTAAATAATAAAAGTATAACAGTTAACCAATAAATAGTTTGTCTGTTATCGTTAAATGAACTTAACTACAACATATGTACTATACATTAGTTATATAGGACCTAAAAACTGCCTTGTGAACTATATGGTGCAAAATGTTTAATGCACATTCCCAAAAGTTCTAACGCGTCTCAAAATGTTTATTAGAGTCTAATAAGTAAATAATAAAAGTATAACAGTTAACCAATAAAACGTTTTTCTGTTATCGTTAAAGAACTTAACTAAAAAATTTGCACTATACATTAGTTGTACAGGTCCTAAAAAGTGCCTTGTGAACTATATGGTGCCAAATGTTTAATTCACCTTGCAAAAAGTTCTAACGGGTCTCAAAATGTTTATTAGAGTCTAATAAGTAAATAATAAAAGTATAACAGTTAACCAATAAAAGGTTTGTCTGTTATCGTTAAAAGAACTTAACTACAAAATTTGCATTATACATTAGTTGTACAGGTCCTAAAAAGTGCCTTGTGAACTATATGGTGCCAAATGTTTAATTCACATTCCCAAAAGTTCTAATGCGTCTCAAAATTTTTAATAGAGTCTAATAAGTAAATAATAAAAGTATAACAGTTAACCAATAAAAGGTTTGTCTGTTATCGTTAAAAGAACTTAACTACAAAATTTGCACTGTACATTAGTTATATAGGTCCTAAACAGTGCCTTGTGAACTATATGGTGTAAAATGTTTAATTCACATTCCAAAAAGTTCTAACGCCTCTCAAAATGTTTATTAGAGTCTAATAAGTAAATAATAAAAGTATAACAGTTAACCAATAAAAGGTTTGTCTGTTATCGTTAAATGAACTTAAGTACAACATATGTACTATACATTAGTTATATAGGGCCTAAAAAGTGCCTTGTGAACTATATGGTGCAAAATGTGTAATTCACATTCCTAAAAGCTCTAACGCGTCTCAAAATGTTTATTAGAGTCTAATAAGTAAATAATAAAAGTATAACAGTTAACCAATAAAAGGTTTGTCTGTTATCGTTGAAAGAACTTAACTAAAACCATTGCTCTATACATTAGTTATATAGGTCCTAAAAAGTGCCTTGTGAACTATATGGTGCCAAACGTTTAATTCATATTGCAAAAAAAACTAATGGGTCTCAAAATGTTTATTACAGTCTAATAAGTAAATAATAAAAGTATAACAGTTAACCAAGAAAAGTTTTGTCTGTTATCGTTAAAAGAACTTAACTAAAAATTTTGCACAATACATTAGTTATATAGGTCCTAAACAGTGCCTTGTGAACTATATGGTGCCAAATGTTTAATTCACATTGCAAAAACAACTAATGGGTCTCAAAATGTTTATTACAGTCTAATAAGTAAATAACAAAAGTATAACAGGTAACCAATAAAAGGTTTGTCTGTTATCGTTGAAAGAACTTAACTAAAACCATTGCTCTATTCATTAGTTATATAGGTCCTAAAAAGTGCCTTGTGAACTATAAGGTGCCAAATGTTTAATTCACATTCCTAAAAGTTCTAACGCGTCTCAAAATGTTTATTAGAGTCTAATAAGTAAATCAAAAAAGTATAACAGTTAACCAATAAAAGGTTTGTCCGTTATCGTTAAAAGAACTTAACTACAACATATGCAGTATACATTAGTAATATAGGTCCTAAACAGTGCCTTGTGAACTATATGGTGCCAAATGTTTAATTCACATTCCTCAAAATTCTAACGCGTCTCAAAATGTTTTATAGTGTCTAATAAGTAAATAATAAACGTTTAACAGTTAACCAATAAAAGGTTTGTCTGTTATCGTTAAAAGAACTTAACTACAAAATTTGCACTATACATTAGTTGTATAGGTCCTAAAAAGTGCTTTGTGAACTATATGGTGCCAAATGTGTAATTCACATTCCTAAAAGTTCTAACGCGTCTCAAAATGTTTATTAGAGTCTAATAAGTAAATCAAAAAAGTATAACAGTTAACCAATAAAAGGTTTGTCTGTTATCGTTAAAAGAACTTAACTACAACATAAGTACTATACATTTGTTATATAGGACCTAAAAAGTGCTTTGTGAACTATATGGTGCAAAATGTTTAATTCACATTCCAAAAAGTTCTAACGCGTCTCAAAATGTTTATTATAGTCTAATAAGTAAATAATAAAAGTATAACAGTTAACCAATAAAAGGTTTGTCTGTTATCGTTAAAAGAATTTAACTACAAAATTTGCACTATACATTAGTTGTATAGGTCCTAAAAAGTGCCTTGTGAACTATATGGTGCCAAATGTTTAATTCATATTGCAAAAACAACTAATGGGTCTCAAAATGTTTATTAGAGTCTAATAAGTAAATAATAAAAGTATAACAGTTAACCAATAAAAGGTTTGTCTGTTATCGTTAAAAGAATTTAACTACAAAATTTGCACTGTACATTAGTTATATAGGTCCTAAACAGTGCCTTGTGAACTATATGGTGCCAAATGTTTAATGCACATTCCCAAAAGTTCTAACGCGTCTCAAAATGTTTATTAGAGTCTAATAAGTAAATAATAAAAGTATAACAGTTAACCAATAAAAGGTTTTTCTGTTATCGTTAAAATAATTTAACTAAAAAATTTGCACTATACATTAGTTATATAGGTCCTAAAAAGTGCCTTGTGAACTATGTGGTGCCAAATGTTTAATTCATATTGCAAAAAAAACTAATGGGTCTCAAAATGTTTATTACAGTCTAATAAGTAAATAATAAAAGTATAACAGTTAACCAAGAAAAGGTTTGTCTGTTATCGTTAAAAGAACTAAACTAAAACATTTGCACTATACATTAGTTATATAGGTCCTAAAAAGTGCCTTGTGAACTATATGGTGCCAAATGTTTAATTCACCTTGCAAAAAGTTCTAACGGGTCTCAAAATGTTTATTAGAGTCTAATAAGTAAATAATAAAAGTATAACAGTTAACCAATAAAAGGTTTGTCTGTTATCGTTAAAGGAACTTAACTAAAACATTTGCACTATACATTAGTTATATAGGTCCTAAAAAGTGCCTTGTGAACTATATGGTGCCAAATGTTTAATTTATATTGCAAAACGTTCTAACGCGTCTCAAAATGTTTATTAGAGTCTAATAAGTAAATAATAAAAGTATAACAGTTAACCAATAAAAGGTTTGTCTGTTATCGTTAAAAGAACTTAACTACAAAATTTGCACTATACATTAGTTGTATAGGTCCTAAACAGTGCCTTGTGAACTATATGGTGCAAAATGTTTTATTCACATTCCTAAAAATTCTAACGCGTCTCAAAATTTTTATTACAGTCTAATAAGTAAATAATAAAAGTATAACAGTTAACCAATAAATAGTTTGTCTGTTATCGTTAAATGAACTTAACTACAACATATGTACTATACATTAGTTATATAGGACCTAAAAACTGCCTTGTGAACTATATGGTGCAAAATGTTTAATGCACATTCCCAAAAGTTCTAACGCGTCTCAAAATGTTTATTAGAGTCTAATAAGTAAATAATAAAAGTATAACAGTTAAACAATAAAACGTTTTTCTGTTATCGTTAAAGAACTTAACTAAAAAATTTGCACTATACATTAGTTGTACAGGTCCTAAAAAGTGCCTTGTGAACTATATGGTGCCAAATGTTTAATTCACCTTGCAAAAAGTTCTAACGGGTCTCAAAATGTTTATTAGAGTCTAATAAGTAAATAATAAAAGTATAACAGTTAACCAATAAAAGGTTTGTCTGTTATCGTTAAAAGAACTTAACTACAAAATTTGCATTATACATTAGTTGTACAGGTCCTAAACAGTGCCTTGTGAACTATATGGTGCCAAATGTTTAATTCACATTCCCAAAAGTTCTAATGCGTCTCAAAATGTTTATTAGAGTCTAATAAGTAAATCAAAAAAGTATAACAGTTAACCAATAAAATGTTTGTCTGTTATCGTTAAAAGAATTTAACTACAACATATGTACTATACATTTGTTATATAGGACCTAAAAAGTGCCTTGTGAATTATATGGTGCCAAATGTTTAATTCACTTTCCTAAAAGTTCTTACGCGTCTCAAAATGTTTATTAGAGTCTAATACGTAAATCAAAAAAGTATAACAGTTAACCAATAAAAGGTTTGTCTGTTATCGTTAAAAGAACTTAACTACAACATATGTACTATACATTAGTTATATAGGACCTAAAAAGAGCCTTGTGAACTATATGGTGCAAAATGTGTAATTCACATTTCTAAAAGTTCTAACGCGTCTCAAAATGTTTATTAGAGTCTAATAAGTAAATAATAAAAGTATAACAGTTAACCAATAAAACGTTTTTCTGTTATCGTTAAAGAACTTAACTAAAAAATTTGCACTATACATTAGTTGTACAGGTCCTAAAAAGTGCCTTGTGAACTATAAGGTGCCAAATGTTTAATTCACCTTGCAAAAAGTTCTAACGGGTCTCAAAATGTTTATTAGAGTCTAATAAGTAAATAATAAAAGTATAACAGTTAACCAATAAAAGGTTTGTCTGTTATCGTTAAAAGAACTTAACTAAAAAATTTGCACTATACATTAGTTATATAGGTCCTAAACTGTGCCTTGTGAACTATATGTTGCCAAATGTTTAATTCACTTTGCAAAAAAAACTAATGGGTCTCAAATTGTTTACTAGTGTCTAATAAGTAGATAATAAAAGTATAACAGGTAACCAATAAAAGGTTTGTCGGTTATCGTTAAAAGAACTTAACTAAAACATTTGCACTATACATTAGTTACATAGGTCCTAAAAAGTGCCTTGTGAACTATATGGTGCAAATTGTTTAATTCACATTCCTAAAAGTTCTAACGCGTCTCAAAATGTTTATTAGAGTCTAATAAGTAAATAATAAAAGTATAACAGTTAACCAATAAAAGGTTTGTGTGTTATCGTTAAATGAACTTAACTACAAGATATGTACTATACATTAGTTATATAGGACCTAAACAGTGCCTTGTGAACTATATGGTGCCAAATGTTTAATTCACATTCCTAAAAATTCTAACGCGTCACAAAATGTTTATTAGAGTCTAATAAGTAAATAATAAAAGTATAACAGTTAACCAATAAAAGGTTTGTCTGTTATCGTTAAAAGAACTTAAATAAAACATTTGCACTATACATTAGTTGTATAGGTCCTAAACAGTGCCTTGTGAACTATATGGTGCCAAATGTTTAATTCAAATTCCTAAAAGTTCTAACGCTTCTCAAAATGTTTATTAGAATCTAATAAGTAAATAATAAAAGTATAACAGTTAACCAATAAAAGGTTTGTCTGTTATCGTTAAAAGAACTTAACTACAACATATGTACTATACATTAGTTATATAGGACCTAAAAAGTGCCTTGTGAACTATATGGTGCAAAATGTTTAATTCACATTCCAAAAAGTTCTAACGCATCTCAAAATATTTATTACAGTCTAATAAGTAAATAATAAAAGTATAACAGTTAACCAATAAAAGGTTTGTCTGTTATCGTTAAAAGAATTTAACTACAAAATTTGCACTGCACATTAGTTATATAGGTCCTAAACAGTGCCTTGTGAACTATATGGTGCCAAATGTTTAATTCACATTCCAAAAAGTTCAAACGCCTCTCAAAATGTTTATTAGAGTCTAATAAGTAAATAATAAAAGTATAACAGTTAACCAATAAAAGGTTTGTCTGTTATCGTTAAATGAACTTAAGTACAACATATGTACTATACATTAGTTATATAGGACCTAAAAAGTGCCTTGTGAACTATATGGTGCAAAATGTGTAATTCACATTCCTAAAAGCTCTAACGCGTCTCAAAATGTTTATTAGAGTCTAATAAGTAAATAATAAAAGTATAACATTTAACCAATAAAAGGTTTGTCTGTTATCGTTGAAAGAACTTAACTAAAACCATTGCTCTATACATTAGTTATATAGGTCCTAAAAAGTGCCTTGTGAACTATATGGTGCCAAACGTTTAATTCATATTGCAAAAAAAACTAATGGGTCTCAAAATGTTTATTACAGTCTAATAAGTAAATAATAAAAGTATAACAGTTAACCAAGAAAAGTTTTGTCTGTTATCGTTAAAAGAACTTAACTAAAAATTTTGCACAATACATTAGTTATATAGGTCCTAAACAGTGCCTTGTGAACTATATGGTGCCAAATGTTTAACTCACATTGCAAAAACAACTAATGGGTCTCAAAATGTTTATTACAGTCTAATAAGTAAATAACAAAAGTATAACAGGTAACCAATAAAAGGTTTGTCTGTTATCGTTGAAAGAACTTAACTAAAACCATTGCTCTATTCATTAGTTATACAGGTCCTAAAAAGTGCTTTGTGAACTATATGGTGTAAAATGTTTAATTCACATTCCTAAAAGTTCTAACGGGTCTCAAAATGTTTATTAGAGTCTAATAAGTAAATCAAAAAAGTATAACAGTAAACCAATAAAAGGTTTGTCTGTTATCGTTAAAAGAACTTAACTACAACATATGCAGTATACATTGGTAATATAGGTCCTAAACAGTGCCTTGTGAACTATATGGTGCCAAATGTTTAATTCACATTCCTCAAAATTCTAACGCGTCTCAAAATTTTTTATAGTGTCTAATAAGTAAAAAATAAACGTATAACAGTTAACCAATAAAAGGTTTGTCTGTTATCGTTAAAAGAACTTAACTACAAAATTTGCACTATACATTAGTTGTATAGGTCCTAAAAAGTGCCTTGTGAACTATATGGTGCCAAATGTGTAATTCACATTCCTAAAAGTTCTAACGCGTCTCAAAATGTTTATTAGAGTCTAATAAGTAAATCAAAAAAGTATAACAGTTAACCAATAAAAGCTTTGTCTGTTAACGTTAAAAGAACTTAACTACAACATAAGTACTATACATTTGTTATATAGGACCTAAAAAGTGCTTTGTGAACTATATGGTGCAAAATGTTTAATTCACATTCCAAAAAGTTCTAACGCGTCTCAAAATGTTTATTATAGTCTAATAAGTAAATAATAAAAGTATAACAGTTAACCAATAAAAGGTTTGTCTGTTATCGTTAAAAGAATTTAACTACAAAATTTGCACTATACATTAGTTGTATAGGTCCTAAAAAGTGCCTTGTGAACTATATGGTGCCAAATGTTTAATTCATATTGCAAAAACAACTAATGGGTCTCAAAATGTTTATTAGAGTCTAATAAGTAAATAATAAAATTATAACAGTTAACCAATAAAAGGTTTGTCTGTTATCGTTAAATGAACTTAACTACAACATATGTACTATACATTAGTTATATAGGACCTAAAAAGTGCCTTGTGAACTATATGGTGCCAAATGTTTAATGCACATTCCCAAAAGTTCTAACGCGTCTCAAAATGTTTATTAGAGTCTAATAAGTAAATAATAAAAGTATAACAGTTAAACAATAAAACGTTTTTCTGTTATCGTTAAAGAACTTAACTAAAAAATTTGCACTATACATTAGTTGTACAGGTCCTAAAAAGTGCCTTGTGAACTATATGGTGCCAAATGTTTAATTCACCTTGCAAAAAGTTCTAACGGGTCTCAAAATGTTTATTAGAGTCTAATAAGTAAATAATAAAAGTATAACAGTTAACCAATAAAAGGTTTGTCTGTTATCGTTAAAAGAACTTAACTACAAAATTTGCATTATACATTAGTTGTACAGGTCCTAAACAGTGCCTTGTGAACTATATGGTGCCAAATGTTTAATTCACATTCCCAAAAGTTCTAATGCGTCTCAAAATGTTTATTAGAGTCTAATAAGTAAATCAAAAAAGTATAACAGTTAACCAATAAAATGTTTGTCTGTTATCGTTAAAAGAATTTAACTACAACATATGTACTATACATTTGTTATATAGGACCTAAAAAGTGCCTTGTGAATTATATGGTGCCAAATGTTTAATTCACTTTCCTAAAAGTTCTTACGCGTCTCAAAATGTTTATTAGAGTCTAATACGTAAATCAAAAAAGTATAACAGTTAACCAATAAAAGGTTTGTCTGTTATCGTTAAAAGAACTTAACTACAACATATGTACTATACATTAGTTATATAGGACCTAAAAAGAGCCTTGTGAACTATATGGTGCAAAATGTGTAATTCACATTTCTAAAAGTTCTAACGCGTCTCAAAATGTTTATTAGAGTCTAATAAGTAAATAATAAAAGTATAACAGTTAACCAATAAAACGTTTTTCTGTTATCGTTAAAGAACTTAACTAAAAAAATTGCACTATACATTAGTTGTACAGGTCCTAAAAAGTGCCTTATGAACTATAAGGTGCCAAATGTTTAATTCACCTTGCAAAAAGTTCTAACGGGTCTCAAAATGTTTATTAGAGTCTAATAAGTAAATAATAAAAGTATAACAGTTAACCAATAAAAGGTTTGTCTGTTATCGTTAAAAGAACTTAACTAAAAAATTTGCACTATACATTAGTTATATAGGTCCTAAACTGTGCCTTGTGAACTATATGTTGCCAAATGTTTAATTCACTTTGCAAAAAAAACTAATGGGTCTCAAATTGTTTACTAGTGTCTAATAAGTAGATAATAAAAGTATAACAGGTAACCAATAAAAGGTTTGTCGGTTATCGTTAAAAGAACTTAACTAAAACATTTGCACTATACATTAGTTACATAGGTCCTAAAAAGTGCCTTGTGAACTATATGGTGCAAAATGTTTAATTCACATTCCTAAAAGTTCTAACGCGTCTCAAAATGTTTATTAGAGTCTAATAAGTAAATAATAAAAGTATAACAGTTAACCAATAAAAGGTTTGTGTGTTATCGTTAAATGAACTTAACTACAAGATATGTACTATACATTAGTTATATAGGACCTAAACAGTGCCTTGTGAACTATATGGTGCCAAATGTTTAATTCACATTCCTAAAAATTCTAACGCGTCACAAAATGTTTATTAGAGTCTAATAAGTAAATAATAAAAGTATAACAGTTAACCAATAAAAGGTTTGTCTGTTATCGTTAAAAGAACTTAAATAAAACATTTGCACTATACATTAGTTGTATAGGTCCTAAACAGTGCCTTGTGAACTATATGGTGCCAAATGTTTAATTCAAATTCCTAAAAGTTCTAACGCTTCTCAAAATGTTTATTAGAATCTAATAAGTAAATAATAAAAGTATAACAGTTAACCAATAAAAGGTTTGTCTGTTATCGTTAAAAGAACTTAACTACAACATATGTACTATACATTAGTTATATAGGACCTAAAAAGTGCCTTGTGAACTATATGGTGCAAAATGTTTAATTCACATTCCAAAAAGTTCTAACGCATCTCAAAATATTTATTACAGTCTAATAAGTAAATAATAAAAGTATAACAGTTAACCAATAAAAGGTTTGTCTGTTATCGTTAAAAGAATTTAACTACAAAATTTGCACTGTACATTAGTTATATAGGTCCTAAACAGTGCCTTGTGAACTATATGGTGCCAAATGTTTAATTCACATTCCAAAAAGTTCAAACGCCTCTCAAAATGTTTATTAGAGTCTAATAAGTAAATAATAAAAGTATAACAGTTAACCAATAAAAGGTTTGTCTGTTATCGTTAAATGAACTTAAGTACAACATATGTACTATACATTAGTTATATAGGACCTTAAAAGTGCCTTGTGAACTATATGGTGCAAAATGTGTAATTCACATTCCTAAAAGCTCTAACGCGTCTCAAAATGTTTATTAGAGTCTAATAAGTAAATAATAAAAGTATAACATTTAACCAATAAAAGGTTTGTCTGTTATCGTTGAAAGAACTTAACTAAAACCATTGCTCTATACATTAGTTATATAGGTCCTAAAAAGTGCCTTGTGAACTATATGGTGCCAAACGTTTAATTCATATTGCAAAAAAAACTAATGGGTCTCAAAATGTTTATTACAGTCTAATAAGTAAATAATAAAAGTATAACAGTTAACCAAGAAAAGTTTTGTCTGTTATCGTTAAAAGAACTTAACTAAAAATTTTGCACAATACATTAGTTATATAGGTCCTAAACAGTGCCTTGTGAACTATATGGTGCCAAATGTTTAACTCACATTGCAAAAACAACTAATGGGTCTCAAAATGTTTATTACAGTCTAATAAGTAAATAACAAAAGTATAACAGGTAACCAATAAAAGGTTTGTCTGTTATCGTTGAAAGAACTTAACTAAAACCATTGCTCTATTCATTAGTTATACAGGTCCTAAAAAGTGCTTTGTGAACTATATGGTGTAAAATGTTTAATTCACATTCCTAAAAGTTCTAACGGGTCTCAAAATGTTTATTAGAGTCTAATAAGTAAATCAAAAAAGTATAACAGTAAACCAATAAAAGGTTTGTCTGTTATCGTTAAAAGAACTTAACTACAACATATGCAGTATACATTGGTAATATAGGTCCTAAACAGTGCCTTGTGAACTATATGGTGCCAAATGTTTAATTCACATTCCTCAAAATTCTAACGCGTCTCAAAATGTTTTATAGTGTCTAATAAGTAAATAATAAACGTATAACAGTTAACCAATAAAAGGTTTGTCTGTTATCGTTAAAAGAACTTAACTACAAAATTTGCACTATACATTAGTTGTATAGGTCCTAAAAAGTGCCTTGTGAACTATATGGTGCCAAATGTGTAATTCACATTCCTAAAAGTTCTAACGCGTCTCAAAATGTTTATTAGAGTCTAATAAGTAAATCAAAAAAGTATAACAGTTAACCAATAAAAGGTTTGTCTGTTATCGTTAAAAGAACTTAACTACAACATAAGTACTATACATTTGTTATATAGGACCTAAAAATGGCTTTGTGAACTATATGGTGCAAAATGTTTAATTCACATTCCAAAAAGTTCTAACGCGTCTCAAAATGTTTATTATAGTCTAATAAGTAAATAATAAAAGTATAACAGTTAACCAATAAAAGGTTTGTCTGTTATCGTTAAAAGAATTTAACTACAAAATTTGCACTATACATTAGTTGTATAGGTCCTAAAAAGTGCCTTGTGAACTATATGGTGCCAAATGTTTAATTCATATTGCAAAAACAACTAATGGGTCTCAAAATGTTTATTAGAGTCTAATAAGTAAATAATAAAATTATAACAGTTAACCAATAAAAGGTTTGTCTGTTATCGTTAAATGAACTTAACTACAACATATGTACTATACATTAGTTATATAGGACCTAAAAAGTGCCTTGTGAACTATATGGTGCCAAATGTTTAATGCACATTCCCAAAAGTTCTAACGCGTCTCAAAATGTTTATTAGAGTCTAATAAGTAAATAATAAAAGTATAACAGTTAACCAATAAAAGGTTTTTCTGTTATCGTTAAAATAACTTAACTAAAAAATTTGCACTATACATTAGTTATATAGGTCCTAAAAAGTGCCTTGTGAACTATGTGGTGCCAAATGTTTAATTCATATTGCAAAAAAAACTAGTGGGTCTCAAAATGTTTATTACAGTCTAATAAGTAAATAATAAAAGTATAACAGTTAACCAATAAAAGGTTTGTCTGTTATCGTTAAAAGAACTTAACTAAAACATTTGCACTATACATTAGTTATATAGGTCCTAAAAAGTGCCTTGTGAACTATATGGTGCCAAATGTTTAATTCACCTTGCAAAAAGTTCTAACGGGTTTCAAAATGTTTATTAGAGTCTAATAAGTAAATAATAAAAGTATAACAGTTAACCAATAAAAGGTTTGTCTGTTATCGTTAAAGGAACTTAACTAAAACATTTGAACTATACATTAGTTATATAGGTCCTAAAAAGTGCCTTGTGAACTATATGGTGCCAAATGTTTAATTTATATTGCAAAACGTTCTAACGCGTCTCAAAATGTTTATTAGAGTCTAATAAGTAAATATTAAAAGTATAACAGTTAACCAATAAAAGGTTTGTCTGTTATCGTTAAAAGAACTTAACTACAACATATGCAGTATACATTAGTAATAAAGGTCCTAAACAGTGCCTTGTGAACTATATGGTGCCAAATGTTTAATTCGGATTCCCAAAAGTTTTAACGCGTCTCAAAATATTTATTAGAGTCTAATAAGTAAATCAAAAAAGTATAACAGTTAACCAATAAAACGTTTGTCTGTTATCGTTAAAAGAACTTAACTACATTATAAGTACTATACATTTGTTATATAGGACCTATAAAGTGCTTTGTGAACTATATGGTGCAAAATGTTTAATTCACATTCCAAAAATTTCTAACGCGTCTCAAAATGTTTATTATAGTCTAATAAGTAAATAATAAAAGTATAACAGTTAACCATTAAAAGGTTTGTCTGTTATCGTTAAAAGAACTTAACTACAAGATATGTACTATACATTAGTTATAAAGGACCTAAAAAGTGCCTTGTGAACTATATGGTGTAAAATGTTTAATTCACATTCTAAAAAGTTCTAACGCCTCTCAAAATGTTTATTAGAGTCTAATAAGTAAATATTAAAAGTATAACAGTTAACCAATAAAAGGTTTGTCTGTTATCGTTGAAAGAACTTAACTAAAACCATTGCTCTATACATTAGTTATATAGGTCCTAAAAAGTGCCTTGTGAACTATATGGTGCCAAACGTTTAATTCATATTGCAAAAAAAACTAATGGGTCTCAAAATGTTTATTACAGTCTAATAAGTAAATAATAAAAGTATAACAGTTAACCAAGAAAAGTTTTGTCTGTTATCGTTAAAAGAACTTAACTAAAATTTTGCACAATACATTAGTTATATAGGTCCTAAACAGTGCCTTGTGAACTATATGGTGCCAAATGTTTAATTCACATTGCAAAAACAACTAATGGGTCTCAAAATGTTTATTACAGTCTAATAAGTAAATAACAAAAGTATAACAGGTAACCAATAAAAGGTTTGTCTGTTATCGTTGAAAGAACTTAACTAAAACCATTGCTCTATTCATTAGTTATATAGGTCCTAAAAAGTGCCTGGTGAACTATAAGGTGCCAAATGTTTAATTCACATTCCTAAAAGTTTTAACGGGTCTCAAAATGTTTATTAGAGTCTAATAAGTAAATCAAAAAAGTATAACAGTTAACCAATAAAAGGTTTGTCTGTTATCGTTAAATGAACTTAACTACAACATATGCAGTATATATTAGTAATATAGGTCCTAAACAGTGCCTTGTGAACTATATGGTGCCAAATGTTTAATTCACATTTCTCAAAATTCTAACGCGTCTCAAAATGTTTTATAGTGTCTAATAAGTAAATAATAAACGTATAACAGTTAACCAATAAAAGGTTTGTCTGTTATCGTTAAAAGAACTTAACTACAAATTTTGCACTATACATTAGTTGTATATGTCCTAAAAAGTGCCTTGTGAACTATATGGTGCCAAATGTGTAATTCACATTCCTAAAAGTTCTAACGCGTCTCAAAATGTTTATTAGAGTCTAATAAGTAAATCAAAAAAGTATAACAGTTAACCAATAAAAGGTTTGTCTGTTATCGTTAAAAGAACTTAACTACAACATAAGTACTATACATTTGTTATATAGGACCTAAAAAGTGCTTTGTGAACTATATGGTGCAAAATGTTTAATTCACATTCCAAAAAGTTCTAACGCGTCTCAAAATGTTTATTATAGTCTAATAAGTAAATATTAAAAGTATAACAGTTAACCAATAAAAGGTTTGTCTGTTATCGTTAAAAGAATTTAACTACAAAATTTGCACTATACATTAGTTGTATAGGTCCTAAAAAGTGCCTTGTGAACTATATGGTGCCAAATGTTTAATTCATATTGCAAAAACAACTAATGGGTCTCAAAATGTTTATTAGAGTCTAATAAGTAAATAATAAAAGTATAACAGTTAACCAATAAAAGCTTTGTCTGTTATCGTTAAATGAACTTAACTACAACATATGTACTATACATTAGTTATATAGGACCTAAAAAGTGCCTTGTGAACTATATGGTGCCAAATGTTTAATGCACATTCCCAAAAGTTCTAACGCGTCTCAAAATGTTTATTAGAGTCTAATAAGTAAATAATAAAAGTATAACAGTTAACCAATAAAAGGTTTTTCTGTTATCGTTAAAATAACTTAACTAAAAAATTTGCACTATACATTAGTTATATAGGTCCTAAAAAGTGCCTTGTGAACTATGTGGTGCCAAATGTTTAATTCATATTGCAAAAAAAACTAATGGGTCTCAAAATGTTTATTACAGTCTAATAAGTAAATAATAAAAGTATAACAGTTAACCAATAAAAGGTTTGTCTGTTATCGTTAAAAGAACTTAACTAAAACATTTGCACTATACATTAGTTATATAGGTCCTAAAAAGTGCCTTGTGAACTATATGGTGCCAAATGTTTAATTCACCTTGCAAAAAGTTCTAACGGGTTTCAAAATGTTTATTAGAGTCTAATAAGTAAATAATAAAAGTATAACAGTTAACCAATAAAAGGTTTGTCTGTTATCGTTAAAGGAACTTAACTAAAACATTTGAACTATACATTAGTTATATAGGTCCTAAAAAGTGCCTTGTGAACTATATGGTGCCAAATGTTTAATTTATATTGCAAAACGTTCTAACGCGTCTCAAAATGTTTATTAGAGTCTAATAAGTAAATAATAAAAGTATAACAGTTAACCAATAAAAGGTTTGTCTGTTATCGTTAAAAGAACTTAACTACAACATATGCAGTATACATTAGTAATAAAGGTCCTAAACAGTGCCTTGTGAACTATATGGTGCCAAATGTTTAATTCGGATTCCCAAAAGTTTTAACGCGTCTCAAAATATTTATTAGAGTCTAATAAGTAAATCAAAAAAGTATAACAGTTAACCAATAAAACGTTTGTCTGTTATCGTTAAAAGAACTTAACTACATTATAAGTACTATACATTTGTTATATAGGACCTAAAAAGTGCTTTGTGAACTATATGGTGCAAAATGTTTAATTCACATTCCAAAAATTTCTAACGCGTCTCAAAATGTTTATTATAGTCTAATAAGTAAATAATAAAAGTATAACAGTTAACCATTAAAAGGTTTGTCTGTTATCGTTAAATGAACTTAACTACAAGATATGTACTATACATTAGTTATAAAGGACCTAAAAAGTGCCTTGTGAACTATATGGTGTAAAATGTTTAATTCACATTCTAAAAAGTTCTAACGCCTCTCAAAATGTTTATTAGAGTCTAATAAGTAAATATTAAAAGTATAACAGTTAACCAATAAAAGGTTTGTCTGTTATCGTTGAAAGAACTTAACTAAAACCATTGCTCTATACATTAGTTATATAGGTCCTAAAAAGTGCCTTGTGAACTATATGGTGCCAAACGTTTAATTCATATTGCAAAAAAAACTAATGGGTCTCAAAATGTTTATTACAGTCTAATAAGTAAATAATAAAAGTATAACAGTTAACCAAGAAAAGTTTTGTCTGTTATCGTTAAAAGAACTTAACTAAAATTTTGCACAATACATTAGTTATATAGGTCCTAAACAGTGCCTTGTGAACTATATGGTGCCAAATGTTTAATTCACATTGCAAAAACAACTAATGGGTCTCAAAATGTTTATTACAGTCTAATAAGTAAATAAAAAAAGTATAACAGGTAACCAATAAAAGGTTTGTCTGTTATCGTTGAAAGAACTTAACTAAAACCATTGCTCTATTCATTAGTTATATAGGTCCTAAAAAGTGCCTGGTGAACTATAAGGTGCCAAATGTTTAATTCACATTCCTAAAAGTTTTAACGGGTCTCAAAATGTTTATTAGAGTCTAATAAGTAAATCAAAAAAGTATAACAGTTAACCAATAAAAGGTTTGTCTGTTATCGTTAAATGAACTTAACTACAACATATGCAGTATATATTAGTAATATAGGTCCTAAACAGTGCCTTGTGAACTATATGGTGCCAAATGTTTAATTCACATTTCTCAAAATTCTAACGCGTCTCAAAATGTTTTATAGTGTCTAATAAGTAAATAATAAACGTATAACAGTTAACCAATAAAAGGTTTGTCTGTTATCGTTAAAAGAACTTAACTACAAATTTTGCACTATACATTAGTTGTATATGTCCTAAAAAGTGCCTTGTGAACTATATGGTGCCAAATGTGTAATTCACATTCCTAAAAGTTCTAACGCGTCTCAAAATGTTTATTAGAGTCTAATAAGTAAATCAAAAAAGTATAACAGTTAACCAATAAAAGGTTTGTCTGTTATCGTTAAAAGAACTTAACTACAACATAAGTACTATACATTTGTTATATAGGACCTAAAAAGTGCTTTGTGAACTATATGGTGCAAAATGTTTAATTCACATTCCAAAAAGTTCTAACGCGTCTCAAAATGTTTATTATAGTCTAATAAGTAAATATTAAAAGTATAACAGTTAACCAATAAAAGGTTTGTCTGTTATCGTTAAAAGAATTTAACTACAAAATTTGCACTATACATTAGTTGTATAGGTCCTAAAAAGTGCCTTGTGAACTATATGGTGCCAAATGTTTAATTCATATTGCAAAAACAACTAATGGGTCTCAAAATGTTTATTAGAGTCTAATAAGTAAATAATAAAAGTATAACAGTTAACCAATAAAAGCTTTGTCTGTTATCGTTAAATGAACTTAACTACAACATATGTACTATACATTAGTTATATAGGACCTAAAAAGTGCCTTGTGAACTATATGGTGCCAAATGTTTAATGCACATTCCCAAAAGTTCTAACGCGTCTCAAAATGTTTATTAGAGTCTAATAAGTAAATAATAAAAGTATAACAGTTAACCAATAAAAGGTTTTTCTGTTATCGTTAAAATAACTTAACTAAAAAATTTGCACTATACATTAGTTATATAGGTCCTAAAAAGTGCCTTGTGAACTATGTGGTGCCAAATGTTTAATTCATATTGCAAAAAAAACTAATGGGTCTCAAAATGTTTATTACAGTCTAATAAGTAAATAATAAAAGTATAACAGTTAACCAATAAAAG
Source organism: Clavelina lepadiformis (assembly GCF_947623445.1). Taxonomy (NCBI): domain Eukaryota; kingdom Metazoa; phylum Chordata; class Ascidiacea; order Aplousobranchia; family Clavelinidae; genus Clavelina; species Clavelina lepadiformis. Next base: position 12,025,269 of record NC_135243.1, on the reverse strand, counting down.
GTTTGTCTGTTATCGTTAAAAGAACTTAACTAAAACATTTGAACTATACATTAGTTATTGAGGTCCTAAAAAGTGCCTTGTGAACTATATGGTGCCAAATGTTTAATTTATATTGCAAAACGTTCTAACGCGTCTCAAAATGTTTATTAGAGTCTAATAAGTAAATTATAAAAGTATAACAGTTATCCAATAAAAGGTTTGTCTGTTATCGTTAAAAGAACTTAACTACAACATATGCAGTATACATTAGTAATATAGGTCCTAAACAGTGCCTTGTGAACTATATGGTGCCAAATGTTTAATTCGGATTCCCAAAAGTTTTAACGCGTCTCAAAATATTTATTAGAGTCTAATAAGTAAATCAAAAAAGTATAACAGTTAACCAATAAAAGGTTTGTCTGTTATCGTTAAAAGAACTTAACTACAACGAAAGTACTATACATTTGTTATATAGGACCTAAAAAGTGCTTTGTGAACTATATGGTGCAAAATGTTTAATTCACATTCCAAAAATTTCTAACGCGTCTCAAAATGTTTATTATAGTCTAATAAGTAAATAATTAAAGTATAACAGTTAACCAATAAAAGGTTTGTCTGTTATCGTTAAAAGAACTTAACTACAAGATATGTACTATACATTAGTTATAAAGGACCTAAAAAGTGCCTTGTGAACTATATGGTGCCAAATGTTTAATTCATATTGCAAAAACAACTAATGGGTCTCAAAATGTTTATTAGAGTCTAATAAGTAAATAATAAAAGTATAACAGTTAACCAATAAAAGGTTTGTCTGTTATCGTTAAATGAACTTAACTACAACATATGTACTATACATTAGTTATATAGGACCTAAAAAGTGCCTTGTGAACTATATGGTGCCAAATGTTTAATGCACATTCCCAAAAGTTCTAACGCGTCTCAAAATGTTTATTAGAGTCTAATAAGTAAATAATAAAAGTATAACAGTAAACCAATAAAAGGTTTTTCTGTTATCGTTAAAAGAAGTTAACTAAAAAATTTGCACTATACATTATTTATATAGGTCCTAAAAAGTGCCTTGTGAACTATATGGTGCCAAATGTTTAATTCACATTGCAAAAAGTTCTAACGCGTCTCAAAATGTTTATTAGAGTCTAATAAGTAAATAATAAAAGTATAACAGTTAACCAATAAAAGGTTTGTCTGTTATCGTTAAAGGAACTTAACTAAAACATTTGCACTATACATTAGTTATATAGGTCCTAAAAAGTGCCTTGTGAACTATATGGTGCTAAATGTTTAATTTATATTGCAAAAAGTTCTAACGCCCCTCAAAATGTTTATTAGAGTCTAATAAGTAAATATTAAAAGTATAACAGTTAACCAATAAAAGATTTGTCTGTTATCGTTGAAAGAACTTAACTAAAACCATTGCTCTATACATTAGTTATATAGGTCCTAAAAAGTGCCTTGTGAACTATATGGTGCCAAACGTTTAATTCATATTGCAAAAAAAACTAATGGGTCTCAAAATGTTTATTACTGTCTAATAAGTAAATAATAAAAGTATAACAGTTAACCAATAAAAGTTTTGTCTGTTATCGTTAAAAGAACTTTAATAAAAAATTTGCACAATACATTAGTTATATAGGTCCTAAACAGTGCCTTGTGAACTATATGGTGCCAAATGTTTAATTCACATTGCAAAAACAACTAATGGGTCTCAAAATGTTTATTACAGTCTAATAAGTAAATACCAAAAGTATAACAGGTAACCAATAAAAGGTTTGTCTGTTATCGTTGAAAGAACTTAACTAAAACCATTGCTCTATTCATTAGTTATATAGGTCCTAAAAAGTGCCTTGTGAACTATACGGTGCCAAATGTTTAATTCACCTTGCAAAAAGTTCTAACGGGTCTCAAAATGTTTATTAGAGTCTAATAAGAAAATCAAAAAAGTATAACAGTTAACCAATAAAAGGTTTGTCTGTTATCGTTAAAAGAACTTAACTACAACATATGCACTATACATTAGTTGTATAGGTCCTAAAAAGTGCCTTGTGAACTATATGGTGCCAAATGTGTAATTCACATTCCTAAAAGTTCTAACGCGTCTCAAAATGTTTATTAGAGTCTAATAAGTAAATATTAAAAGTATAACAGTTAACCAATAAAAGGTTTGTCTGTTATCGTTGAAAGAACTTAACTAAAACCATTGCTCTATACATTAGTTATATAGGTCCTAAAAAGTGCCTTGTGAACTATATGGTGCCAAACGTTTAATTCATATTGCAAAAAAAACTAATGGGTCTCAAAATGTTTATTACAGTCTAATAAGTAAATAATAAAAGTATAACAGTTAACCAAGAAAAGTTTTGTCTGTTATCGTTAAAAGAACTTAACTAAAATTTTGCACAATACATTAGTTATATAGGTCCTAAACAGTGCCTTGTGAACTATATGGTGCCAAATGTTTAATTCACATTGCAAAAACAACTAATGGGTCTCAAAATGTTTATTACAGTCTAATAAGTAAATAACAAAAGTATAACAGGTAACCAATAAAAGGTTTGTCTGTTATCGTTGAAAGAACTTAACTAAAACCATTGCTCTATTCATTAGTTATATAGGTCCTAAAAAGTGCATGGTGAACTATAAGGTGCCAAATGTTTAATTCACATTCCTAAAAGTTTTAACGGGTCTCAAAATGTTTATTAGAGTCTAATAAGTAAATCAAAAAAGTATAACAGTTAACCAATAAAAGGTTTGTCTGTTATCGTTAAATGAACTTAACTACAACATATGCAGTATACATTAGTAATATAGGTCCTAAACAGTGCCTTGTGAACTATATGGTGCCAAATGTTTAATTCACATTTCTCAAAATTCTAACGCGTCTCAAAATGTTTTATAGTGTCTAATAAGTAAATAATAAACGTATAACAGTTAACCAATAAAAGGTTTGTCTGTTATCGTTAAAAGAACTTAACTACAAATTTTGCACTATACATTAGTTGTATATGTCCTAAAAAGTGCCTTGTGAACTATATGGTGCCAAATGTGTAATTCACATTCCTAAAAGTTCTAACGCGTCTCAAAATGTTTATTAGAGTCTAATAAGTAAATCAAAAAAGTATAACAGTTAACCAATAAAAGGTTTGTCTGTTATCGTTAAAAGAACTTAACTACAACATAAGTACTATACATTTGTTATATAGGACCTAAAAAGTGCTTTGTGAACTATATGGTGCAAAATGTTTAATTCACATTCCAAAAAGTTCTAACGCGTCTCAAAATGTTTATTATAGTCTAATAAGTAAATATTAAAAGTATAACAGTTAACCAATAAAAGGTTTGTCTGTTATCGTTAAAAGAATTTAACTACAAAATTTGCACTATACATTAGTTGTATAGGTCCTAAAAAGTGCCTTGTGAACTATATGGTGCCAAATGTTTAATTCATATTGCAAAAACAACTAATGGGTCTCAAAATGTTTATTAGAGTCTAATAAGTAAATAATAAAAGTATAACAGTTAACCAATAAAAGCTTTGTCTGTTATCGTTAAATGAACTTAACTACAACATATGTACTATACATTAGTTATATAGGACCTAAAAAGTGCCTTGTGAACTATATGGTGCCAAATGTTTAATGCACATTCCCAAAAGTTCTAACGCGTCTCAAAATGTTTATTAGAGTCTAATAAGTAAAAAATAAAAGTATAACAGTTAACCAATAAAACGTTTTTCTGTTATCGTTAAAATAACTTAACTAAAAAATTTGCACTATACATTAGTTATATAGGTCCTAAAAAGTGCCTTGTGAACTATGTGGTGCCAAATGTTTAATTCATATTGCAAAAAAAACTAATGGGTCTCAAAATGTTTATTACAGTCTAATAAGTAAATAATAAAAGTATAACAGTTAACCAATAAAAGGTTTGTCTGTTATCGTTAAAAGAACTTAACTAAAACATTTGAACTATACATTAGTTATATAGGTCCTAAAAAGTGCCTTGTGAACTATATGGTGCCAAATGTTTAATTTATATTGCAAAACGTTCTAACGCGTCTCAAAATGTTTATTAGAGTCTAATAAGTAAATTATAAAAGTATAACAGTTATCCAATAAAAGGTTTGTCTGTTATCGTTAAAAGAACTTAACTACAACATATGCAGTATACATTAGTAATATAGGTCCTAAACAGTGCCTTGTGAACTATATGGTGCCAAATGTTTAATTCGGATTCCCAAAAGTTTTAACGCGTCTCAAAATATTTATTAGAGTCTAATAAGTAAATCAAAAAAGTATAACAGTTAACCAATAAAAGGTTTGTCTGTTATCGTTAAAAGAACTTAACTACAACGAAAATACTATACATTTGTTATATAGGACCTAAAAAGTGCTTTGTGAACTATATGGTGCAAAATGTTTAATTTACATTCCAAAAATTTCTAACGCGTCTCAAAATGTTTATTATAGTCTAATAAGTAAATAATTAAAGTATAACAGTTAACCAATAAAAGGTTTGTCTGTTATCGTTAAAAGAACTTAACTACAAGATATGTACTATACATTAGTTATAAAGGACCTAAAAAGTGCCTTGTGAACTATATGGTGCCAAATGTTTAATTCATATTGCAAAAACAACTAATGGGTCTCAAAATGTTTATTTAGAGTCTAATAAGTAAATAATAAAAGTATAACAGTTAACCAATAAAAGGTTTGTCTGTTATCGTTAAATGAACTTAACTACAACATATGTACTATACATTAGTTATATAGGACCTAAAAAGTGCCTTGTGAACTATATGGTGCCAAATGTTTAATGCACATTCCCAAAAGTTCTAACGCGTCTCAAAATGTTTATTAGAGTCTAATAAGTAAATAATAAAAGTATAACAGTAAACCAATAAAAGGTTTTTCTGTTATCGTTAAAAGAAGTTAACTAAAAAATTTGCACTATACATTAGTTATATAGGTCCTAAAAAGTGCCTTGTGAACTATATGGTGCCAAATGTTTAATTCACATTGCAAAAAGTTCTAACGCGTCTCAAAATGTTTATTAGAGTCTAATAAGTAAATAATAAAAGTATAACAGTTAACCAATAAAAGGTTTGTCTGTTATCGTTAAAGGAACTTAACTAAAACATTTGCACTATACATTAGTTATATAGGTCCTAAAAAGTGCCTTGTGAACTATATGGTGCTAAATGTTTAATTTATATTGCAAAAAGTTCTAACGCCCCTCAAAATGTTTATTAGAGTCTAATAAGTAAATATTAAAAGTATAACAGTTAACCAATAAAAGATTTGTCTGTTATCGTTGAAAGAACTTAACTAAAACCATTGCTCTATACATTAGTTATATAGGTCCTAAAAAGTGCCTTGTGAACTATATGGTGCCAAACGTTTAATTCATATTGCAAAAAAAACTAATGGGTCTCAAAATGTTTATTACTGTCTAATAAGTAAATAATAAAAGTATAACAGTTAACCAATAAAAGGTTTGTCTGTTATCGTTAAAAGAACTTTAATAAAAAATTTGCACAATACATTAGTTATATAGGTCCTAAACAGTGCCTTGTGAACTATATGGTGCCAAATGTTTAATTCACATTGCAAAAACAACTAATGGGTCTCAAAATGTTTATTACAGTCTAATAAGTAAATACCAAAAGTATAACAGGTAACCAATAAAAGGTTTGTCTGTTATCGTTGAAAGAACTTAACTAAAACCATTGCTCTATTCATTAGTTATATAGGTCCTAAAAAGTGCCTTGTGAACTATACGGTGCCAAATGTTTAATTCACCTTGCAAAAAGTTCTAACGGGTCTCAAAATGTTTATTAGAGTCTAATAAGTAAATCAAAAAAGTATAACAGTTAACCAATAAAAGGTTTGTCTGTTATCGTTAAAAGAACTTAACTACAACATATGCACTATACATTAGTTGTATAGGTCCTAAAAAGTGCCTTGTGAACTATATGGTGCCAAATGTGTAATTCACATTCCTAAAAGTTCTAACGCGTCTCAAAATGTTTATTAGAGTCTAATAAGTAAATCAAAAAAGTATAACAGTTAACCAATAAAAGGTTTGTCTGTTATCGTTAAAAGAACTTAACTACAACATAAGTACTATACAATTGTTATATAGGACCTAAAAAGTGCTTTGTGAACTATATGGTGCAAAATGTTTAATTCACATTCCAAAAAGTTCTAACGCGTCTCAAAATGTTTATTATAGTCTAATAAGTAAATAATAAAAGTATAACAGTTAACCAATAAAAGGTTTGTCTGTTATCGTTAAAAGAATTTAACTACAAAATTTACACTATACATTAGTTGTATAGGTCCTAAAAAGTGCCTTGTGAACTATATGGTGCCAAATGTGTAATTCACATTCCTAATAGTTCTAACGCCTCTCAAAATGTTTATTAGAGTCAAAAAAGTAAATAATAAAAGTATAACAGTTAACCAATAAAAGGTTTGTCTGTTATCGTTTAATGAACTTAACTACAAGAATTGTACTATACATTAGTTATATAGGACCTAAAAAGTGCCTTGTGAACTATATGGTGCCAAATGTTTAATTCACCTTGCAAAAAGTTCTAACGGGTCTCAAAATGTTTATTAGAGTCTAATAAGTAAATAATAAAAGTATAACAGTTAACCAATAAAAGGTTTGTCTGTTATCGTTAAAGGAACTTAACTAAAACATTTGAACTATACATTAGTTATATAGGTCCTAAAAAGTGCCTTGTGAACTATATGGTGCCAAATGTTTAATTTATATTGCAAAACGTTCTAACGCGTCTCAAAAAGTTTATTAGAGTCTAATAAGTAAATATTAAAAGTATAACAGTTAACCAATAAAAGCTTTGTCTGTTATCGTTAAAAGAACTTAACTACAACATATGCAGTATACATTAGTTGTATAGGTCCTAAAAAGTGCCTTGTGAACTATATGGTGCAAAATGTGTAATTCACATTCCCAAAAGTTCTAACGCGTCTCAAAATGTTTATTAGAGTCAAAAAAGTAAATATTAAAAGTATAACAGTTAAGCAATAAAAGGTTTGTCTGTTATCGTTAAAAGAACTTAACTACAAAATTTGCACTATACATTACTTGTATAGGTCCTAAACAGTGCCTTGTGAACTATATGGTGCAAAATGTTTAATTCACATTCCTAAAAGTTCTAACACGTCTCAAAATTTTTATTACAGTCTAATAAGTAAATAATAAAAGTATAACAGTTAACCAATAAAAGGTTTGTCTGTTATCGTTAAATGAACTTAACTACAACATATGTACTATACATTAGTTATATAGGACCTAAAAACTGCCTTGTGAACTATATGGTGCAAAATGTGTAATTCACATTCCTAAAAGCTCTAACGCGTCTCAAAATGTGTATTAGAGTCTAATAAGTAAATAATAAAAGTATAACAGTTAACCAATAAAAGGTTTGTCTGTTATCGTTAAAAGAACTTAACTAAAAAATGTGCACTATACATTAGTTATATAGGTCCTAAAAAGTGCCTTGTGAACTATATGGTGCCAAATGTTTAATTCACATTGCAAAAAAAACTAATAGGTCTCAAAATGTTTATTATAGTCTAATAAGTAAATAATAAAAGTATAACAGGTAACCAATAAAAGCTTTTTCTGTTATCGTTGAATGAACTTAACTAAAACCATTGCTCTATACATTAGTTATATAGGACCTAAAAACTGCCTTGTGAACTATATGGTGCTAAATGTTTAATTCACATTACGAAAAGTTCTAACGCTTCTCAAAATGTTTATTATAGTCTAATAAGTAAATAATAAAAGTATAACAGGTAACCAATAAAAGGTTTGTCTGTTATCGTTAAATGAACTTAACTACAACATATGTACTATACATTAGTTATATAGGACCTAAAAACTGCCTTGTGAACTATATGGTGCTAAAAGTTTAATTCACATTACCAAAAGTTCTAACGCTTCTCAAAATGTTTATTATAGTCTAATAAGTAAATAATAAAAGTATAACAGTTAACCAATAAAAGGTTTGTCTGTTATCGTTAAAAGAATTTAACAACAAAATTTGCACTATACATTAGTTGTATAGGTCCTAAAAAGTGCCTTGTGAACTATATGGTGCAAAATGTGTAATTCACATTCCTAAAAGTTCTAACGCGTCTCAAAATGTTTATTAGAGTCAAAAAAGTAAATAATAAAAGTATAACAGTTAACCAATAAAAGGTTTGTCTGTTATCGTTAAAAGAACTTAATTACAAGATATGTACTATACATTAGTTATATAGGAACTAAAAAGTGCCTTGTGAACTATATGGTGCCAAATGTTTAATTCATATTGCAAAAACATCTAATGAGTCTCAAAATGTTTATTAGAGTCTAATAAGTAAATAATAAAAGTATAACAGTTAACCAATAAAAGGTTTGTCTGTTATCGTTAAATGAACTTAACTACAACATATGTACTATACATTAGTTATATAGGACCTAAAAACTGCCTTTTGAACTATATGGAGCAAAATGTTTAATTCACATTCCCAAAAGTTCTAACGCGTCTCAAAATGTTTATTAGAGTCTAATAAGTAAATAATAAAAGTATAACAGTTAACCAAATAAACGTTTGTCTGTTATCGTTAAAGAACTTAACTAAAAAATTTGCACTATACATAAGTTATATAGGTCCTAAAAAGTGCCTTGTGAACTATATGGTGCCAAATGTTTAATTCATATTGCAAAAAAAACTAATGGGTCTCAAAATGTTTTTTACAATCTAATAAGTAAATAATAAAAGTATAACAGTTAACCAATAAAAGGTTTGTCTGTTATCGTTAAAAGAACTTAACTAAAACATTTGCTCTATACATTAGTTATATAGGTCCTAAAAAGTGCCTTGTGAACTATAAGGTGCCAAATGTTTAATTCACCTTGCAAAAAGTTCTAACGGGTCTCAAAATGTTTATTAGAGTCTAATAAGTAAATAATAAAAGTATAACAGTTAACCAATAAAAGGTTTGTCTGTTATCGTTAATAGAACTTAACTAAAACATTTGCTCTATACATTAGTTATATAGGTCCTAAAAAGTGCCTTGTGAACTATAAGGTGCCAAATGTTTAATTCACCTTGCAAAAAGTTCTAACGGGTCTCAAAATGTTTATTAGAGTCTAATAAATAAATAATAAAGATATAACAGTTAACCAATAAAAGGTTTGTCTGTTATCGTTAAAAGAACTTAACTACAAAATTTGCACTATACATTAGTTGTACAGGTCCTAAACAGTGCCTTGTGAACTATATGGTGCAAAATGTTTAATTCATATTCCCAAAAGTTCTAACGCGTCTCAAAATGTTTATTAGAGTCTAATAAGTAAATCAAAAAAGTATAACAGTTAACCAATAAAAGGTTTGTCTGTTATCGTTAAAAGAACTTAACTACAACATATGTACTATACATTTGTTATATAGGACCTAAAAAGTGCTTTGTGGATTATATGGTGCCAAACATTTAATTCACATTCCTAAAAGTTCTAACGCGTCTCAAAATGTTTATTAGAGTCTAATAAGTAAATAATAAAAGTATAACAGTTAACCAATAAAAGCTTTGTCTGTTATCGTTAAATGAACTTAACTACAAGATATGTACTATACATTAGTTATATAGGACCTAAAAAGTGCCTTGTGAACTATATGGTACAAAATTTTTAATTCACATTCCTAAAAGTTCTAACGCGTCTCAAAATGTTTATTAGAGTCTAATAAGTAAATAATAAAAGTATAACAGTTAACCAATAAAAGGTTTGTCTGTTATCGTTAAAAGAACTTAACTACAACATATGTACCATACATTTGTTATATAGGTCCTAAACAGTGCCTTGTGAACTATATGGTGCCAAATGTTAAAAAACATTCCTAAAAGTTCTAACACGTCTTAAAATTTTTATTAGAGTCTAAAAAGTAAATCAAAAAAGTATAACAGTTAACCAATAAAAGGTTTGTCTGTTATCGTTAAAAGAACTAAACTACAACATATGCACTATACATTAGTAATATAGGTCCTAAACAGTGCCTGGTGAACTATATGGTGCAAATTGTTTAATTCACATTCGGAAAAGTTCTAACGCTTCTCAAAATGTTTATTACAGTCTAATACGTAAATCAAAAAAGTATAACAGTTAACCAATAAAAGGTTTGTCTGTAATCGTTAAAAGAACTTAACTACAACATATGTACTATACATTAGTTATATAGAACCTAAAAACTGCCTTGTGAACTATATGGTGCAAAATGTGTAATTCACATTTCTAAAAGTTCTAACGCGTCTCAAAATGTTTATTAGAGTCTAAAAAGTAAATAATAAATGTATAACAGTTAACCAATAAAAGGTTTGTCTGTTATCGTTAAAAGAACTTAACTAAAAATATTGCACTATACATTAGTTATATAGGTCCTAAACTGTGCCTTGTGAACTATATGTTGCCAAATGTTTAATTCACTTTGCAAAAAAAACTAATAGGTCTCAAATTGTTTACTAGAGTCTAATAAGTAGATAATAAAAGTATAACAGGTAACCAATAAAAGGTTTGTCGGTTATCGTTAAAAGAACTTAACTAAAACATTTCCACTATACATTAGTTACATAGGTCCTAAAAAGTGCCTTGTGAACTATATGGTGCAAAATGTTTAATTCACATTCCTAAAAGTTCTAACGCGTCTCAAAATGTTTATTAGAGTCTAATAAGTAAATAATAAAAGTATAACAGTTAAGCAATAAAAGGTTTGTCTGTTATCGTTAAAAGAATTTAACTACAAAATTTGCACTATACATTAGTTGTATAGGTCCTAAAAAGTGCCTTGTGAACTATATGGTGCAAAATGTTTAATTCACATTCCTAAAAGTTCTAACGCGTCTCAAAATGTTTATTAGTGTCTAATAAGTAAATAATAAAAGTATAACAGTTAACCAATAAATGGTTTGTCTGTTATCGTTAAAAGAACTTAACTAAAAAATTTGCACTATACATTAGTTATATAGGTCCTAAAAAGTGCCTTGTGAACTATATGGTGCCAAATGTTTAATTCACATTGCATAAAAAACTAATGGGTCTCAAAATGTTTATTAGAGTCTAATAAGTAAATAATAAACGTATAACAGTTAACCAATAAAAGGTTTGTCTGTTATCGTTAAAAGAACTTAACTACAAAATTTGCACTTGAAATTAGTTGTATAGGTCCTAAACAGTGCCTTGTGAACTATATGGTGCCAAATGTTTAATTCACATTCCTCAAAGTTCTAACGGGTCTCAAAATAATTACTACAGTCTAATAAGTAAATAATAAAAGTATAACAGTTAACCAATAAAAGGTTTGTCTGTTATCGTTAAAAGAACTTAACTTCAACATATGCACTATACATTAGTTATATAGGTCCTAAACAGTGCCTTGTGAACTATATGGTGCAAAATGTTTAATTCACATTCCCAAAAGTTCTAACGCTTCTCAAAATGTTTATTATAATCTAATAAGTAAATAATAAAAGTATAACAGTTAACCAATAAAAGGTTTGTCTGTTATCGTTAAAAGAATTTAACTAGAAAATTTGAACTATACATTAGTTGTATAGGTCCTAAAAAGTGCCTTGTGAACTATATGGTGCAAAATGTGTAATTCACATTCCAAAAAGTTCTAACGCGTCTCAAAATGTTTATTAGAGTCAAAAAAGTAATTAATAAAAGTATAACAGTTAACCAATAAAAGGTTTGTCTGTTATCGTTAAAAGAACTTAATTACAAGATATGTACTATACATTAGTTATATAGGAACTAAAAAGTGCCTTGTGAACTATATGGTGCCAAATGTTTAATTCATATTGCAAAAACATCTAATGAGTCTCAAAATGTTTATTAGAGTCTAATAAGTAAATAATAAAAGTATAACAGTTAACCAATAAAAGGTTTGTCTATTATCGTTAAATGAACTTAACTACAACATATGTACTATACATTAGTTATAAAGGACCTAAAAAGTGCCTTGTGAACTATATGGTGCAAAATGTTTAATGCACATTCCCAAAAGTTCTAACGCGTCTCAAAATGTTTATTAGAGTCTAATAAGTAAATAATAAAAGTATAACAGTTAACCAATAAAAGGTTTGTCTGTTATCGTTAAAAGAACTTAACTAAAACATTGGCTCTATACATTAGTTATATAGGTCCTAAAAAGTGCCTTGTGAACTATAAGGTGCCAAATGTTTAATTCACCTTGCAAAAAGTTCTAACGGGTCTCAAAATGTTTATTAGAGTCTAATAAGTAAATAATAAAAGTATAACAGTTAACCAATAAAAGGTTTGTCTGTTATCGTTAAATGAACTTAACTGCAACATATGTACTATACATTAGTTATATAGGACCTAAAAAGAGCCTTGTGAACTATATGGTGCAAAATGGGTAATTCACATTCCTAAAAGCTTTAACGCGTCTCAAAATGTGTATTGGAGTCTAATAAGTAAATAATAAAAGTATAACAGTTAACCAATAAAAGGTTTGTCTGTTATCGTTAAAAGTACTTAACTAAAAAATGTGCACTATACATTAGTTATATAGGTCCTAAAAAGTGCCTTGTGAACTATATGGTGCCAAATGTTTAATTCACATTGCAAAAAAAACTAATGGGTCTCAAAATGTTTATTATAGTCTAATAAGTAAATAACAAAAGTATAACAGGTAACCATTAAAAGCTTTTTCTGTTATCGTTGAAAGAACTTAACTAAAACCATTGCTCTATACATTAGTTATATAGGTCCTAAAAAGTGCCTTGTGAACTATAAGGGCCAAATGTTTAATTAACCTTGCAAAAAGTTCTAACGGGTCTCAAAATGTTTATTAGAGTCTAATAAGTAAATCAAAAAAGTATAACAGTTAACCAATAAAAGATTTGTCTGTTATCGTTAAAAGAATTTAACAACAAAATTTGCACTATACATTAGTTGTATAGGTCCTAAAAAGTGCCTTGTGAACTATATGGTGCAAAATGTGTAATTCACATTTCTAAAAGTTCTAACGCGTCTCAAAATGTTTATTAGAGTCAAAAAAGTAAATAATAAAAGTATAACAGTTAACCAATAAAAGGTTTGTCTGTTATCGTTAAAAGAACTTAATTACAAGATATGTACTATACATTAGTTATATAGGAACTAAAAAGTGCCTTGTGAACTATATGGTGCCAAATGTTTAATTCATATTGCAAAAACATCTAATGAGTCTCAAAATGTTTATTAGAGTCTAATAAGTAAATAATAAAAGTATAACAGTTAACCAATAAAAGGTTTGTCTGTTATCGTTAAATGAACTTAACTACAACATATGTACTATACATTAGTTATATAGGACCTAAAAAGTGCCTTGTGAACTATATGGAGCAAAATGTTTAATTTACATTCCCAAATGTTCTAACGCGTCTCAAAATGTTTATTAGAGTCTAATAAGTAAATCAAAAAAGTATAACAGTTAACCAATAAAATGTTTGTCTGTTATCGTTAAAAGAATTTAACTACAACATATGCAGTATACATTAGTAATATAGGTCCTAAACAGTGCCTTGTGAACTATATGTTGCCAAATGTTTAATTCGGATTCCTCAAAGTTCTAACGGGTCTCAAAATGTTTATTAGAGTCTAATAAGTAAATAATAAACGTATAACAGTTAACCAATAAAAGGTTTGTCTGTTATCGTTAAAAGAACTTAACTACAAAATTTGCACTATACATTTGTTGTATAGGTCCTAAACAGTGCCTTGTGAACTATATGGTGCCAAATGTTTAATTCACATTCCTCAAAGTTCTAACGGGTCTCAAAATGTTTATTAGAGTCCAATAAATAAATAATAAACGTATAACAGTTAACCAATAAAAGGTTTGTCTGTTATCGTTAAAAGAACTTAACTACAACATATGCACTATACATTAGTTATATAGGTCCTAAACAGTGCCTTGTGAACTATATGGTGCAAAATGTTTAATTCACATTCCCAAAAGTTCTAACGCTTCTCAAAATGTTTATTATGGTCTAATAAGTAAATAATAAAAGTATAACAGTTAACCAATAAAAGGTTTGTCTGTTATCGTTAAAAGAATTTAACTACAAAATTTGAACTATACATTAGTTGTATAGGTCCTAAAAAGTGCCTTGTGAATTATATGGTGCAAAATGTGTGATTCACATTCCTAAAAGTTCTAACGCGTCTCAAAATGTTTATTAGAGTCAAAAAAGTAAATAATAAAAGTATAACAGTTAACCAATAAAAGGTTTGTCTGTTATCGTTAAATGAACTTAATTACAAGATATGTACTATACATTAGTTATATAGGAACTAAAAAGTGCCTTGTGAACTATATGGTGCCAAATGTTTAATTCATATTGCAAAAACATCTAATGAGTCTCAAAATGTTTATTAGAGTCTAATAAGTAAATAATAAAAGTATAACAGTTAACCAATAAAAGGTTTGTCTGTTATCGTTAAAAGAACTTAACTACAACATATGTACCATACATTTGTTATATAGGTCCTAAACAGTGCCTTGTGAACTATATGGTGCCAAATGTTTAATTCACATTCCTAAAAGTTCTAACACGTCTCAAAATGTTTATTATAGTCTAATAAGTAAATCAAAAAAGTATAACAGGTAACCAATAAAAGGTTTGTCTGTTATCGTTGAAAGAACTTAACTAAAACCATTGCTCTATACATTAGTTATATAGGTCCTAAAAAGTGCTTTGTGAACTATAAGTTGCCAAATGTTTAATTCACCTTGCAAAAAATTCTAACGGGACTCAAATTGTTTATTATAGTCTAATAAGTAAATCAAAAAAGTATAACAGTTAACCAATAAAAGGTTTGTCTGTTATCGTTAAAAGAACTTAACTAAAAAATTTGCACTATACATTAGTTATATAGGTCCTAAAAAGTGCCTTGTGAACTATATGGTGCAAAATGTTTAATTCACATTCCCAAAAGTTCTAACGCGTCTCAAAATGTTTATTAGAGTCTAATAAGTAAATCAAAAAAGTATAACAGTTAACCAATAAAAGGTTTGTCTGTTATCGTTAAAAGAACTTAACTACAACATATGTACTATACATTTGTTATATAGGACCTAAAAAGTGCTTTGTGGATTATATGGTGCCAAACATTTAATTCACATTCCTAAAAGCTCTAACGCGTCTCAAAATGTTTATTAGAGTCTAATAAGTAAATAATAAAAGTATAACAGTTAACCAATAAAAGTTTTGTCTGTTATCGTTAAATGAACTTAACTACAACATATGCAGTATACATTAGTTATATAGGACCTAAAAAGTGCCTTGTGAACTATATGGTGCAAAATGTTTAATTCACATTCCTAAAAGTTCTAACGCGTCTCAAAATGTTTATTAGAGTCTAATAAGTAAATAATAAAAGTATAACAGTTAACCAATAAAAGGTTTGTCTGTTATCGTTAAAAGAACTTAACTAAAACATTTGCACTATACATTAGTAATATAGGTCCTAAACAGTGCCTGGTGAACTATATGGTGCAAATTGTTTAATTCACATTCCAAAAAGTTCTAACGCTTCTCAAAATGTTTATTAGAGTCTCATACGTAAATCAAAAATATATAACAGTTAACCAATAAAAGGTTTGTCTGTTATCGTTAAAAGAACTTAACTACAACATATGTACTATACATTAGTTATATAGGACCTAAAAACTGCCTTGTGAACTATATGGTGCAAAATGTGTAATTCACATTTCTAAAAGTTCTAACGCGTCTCAAAATGTTTATTAGAGTCTAAAAAGTAAATAATAAATGTTTAACAGTTAACCAATAAAAGGTTTGTCTGTTATCGTTAAAAGAACTTAACTAAAAATATTGCACTATACATTAGTTATATAGGTCCTAAACTGTGCCTTGTGAACTATATGTTGCCAAATGTTTAATTCACTTTGCAAAAAAAACTAATGGGTCTCAAATTGTTTACTAGAGTCTAATAAGTAGATAATAAAAGTATAACAGGTAACCAATAAAAGGTTTGTCGGTTATCGTTAAAAGAACTTAACTAAAACATTTGCACTATACATTAGTTACATAGGTCCTAAAAAGTGCCTTGTGAACTATATGGTGCAAAATGTTTAATTCACATTCCTAAAAGTTCTAACGCGTCTCAAAATGTTTATTAGTGTCTAATAAGTAAATAATAAAAGTATAACAGTTAACCAATAAAAGGTTTGTCTGTTATCGTTGAAAGAACTTAACTAAAACCATTGCTCTATACATTAGTTATATAGGTCCTAAAAAGTGCCTTGTGAACTATAAGGTGCCAAATGTTTAATTCACCTTGCAAAAAGTTCTAACGGGTCTCAAAATGTTTATTAGAGTCTAATAAGTAAATCAAAAAAGTATAACAGTTAACCAATAAAAGGTTTGTCTGTTATCGTTAAAAGAACTTAACTACAACATATGCAGTATACATTAGAAATATAGGTCCTAAACAGTGCCTTGTGAACTATATGGTGCCAAATGTTTAATTCGGATTCCTCAAAGTTCTAACGGGTCTCAAAATGTTTATTAGAGTCTAATAAGTAAATAATAAACGTATAACAGTTAACCAATAAAAGGTTTGTCTGTTATCGTTAAAAGAACTTAACTACAAAATTTGCACTATACATTAGTTGTATAGGTCCTAAACAGTGCCTTGTGAACTATATGGTGCCAAATGTTTAATTCACATTCCTCAAAGTTCTAACGGGTCTCAAAATGTTTATTACAGTCTAATAAGTAAATAATAAAAGTATAACAGTTAACCAATAAAAGGTTTGTCTGTTATCGTTAAAAGAACTTAACTACAACATATGCACTATACATTAGTTATATAGGTCCTAAACAGTGCCTTGTGAACTATATGGTGCAAAATGTTTAATTCACATTCCCAAAAGTTCTAACGCTTCTCAAAATGTTTATTATAGTCTAATAAGTAAATAATAAAAGTATAACAGTTAACCAATAAAAGGTTTGTCTGTTATCGTTAAAAGAATTTAACTAGAAAATTTGAACTATACATTAGTTGTATAGGTCCTAAAAAGTGCCTTGTGAACTATATGGTGCAAAATGTGTAATTCACATTCCCAAAAGTTCTAACGCGTCTCAAAATGTTTATTAGAGTCAAAAAAGTAAATAATAAAAGTATAACAGTTAACCAATAAAAGGTTTGTCTGTTATCGTTAAATGAACTTAATTACAACATATGTACTATACATTAGTTATATAGGAACTAAAAAGTGCCTTGTGAACTATAAGGTGCCAAATGTTTAATTCACCTTGCAAAAAGTTCTAACGGGTCTCAAAATGTTTATTAGAGTCTAATAAGTAAATCAAAAAAGTATAACAGTTAACCAATAAAATGTTTGTCTGTTATCGTTAAAAGAATTTAACTACAACATATGCAGTATACATTAGTAATATAGGTCCTAAACAGTGCCTTGTGAACTATATGTTGCCAAATGTTTAATTCGGATTCCTCAAAGTTCTAACGGGTCTCAAAATGTTTATTAGAGTCTAATAAGTAAATAATAAACGTGTAACAGTTAACCAATAAAAGGTTTGTCTGTTATCGTTAAAAGAACTTAACCACAAAATTTGCACTATACATTAGTTGTATAGGTCCTAAACAGTGCCTTGTGAACTATATGGTGCCAAATGTTTAATTCACATTCCTCAAAGTTCTAACGGGTCTCAAAATGTTTATTAGAGTCTAATAAATAAATAAAAAACGTATAACAGTTAACCAATAAAAGGTTTGTCTGTTATCGTTAAAAGAACTTAACTACAACATATGCACTATACATTAGTTATATAGGTCCTAAACAGTGCCTTGTGAACTATATGGTGCAAAATGTTTAATTCACATTCCCAAAAGTTCTAACGCTTCTCAAAATGTTTATTATAGTCTAATAAGTAAATAATAAAAGTATAACAGTTAACCAATAAAAGGTTTGTCTGTTATCGTTAAAAAAATTTAACTACAAAATTTGAACTATACATTAGTTGTATAGGTCCTAAAAAGTGCCTTGTGAATTACATGGTGCAAAATGTGTAATTCACATTCCTAAAAGTTCTATCGTGTCTCAAAATGTTTAATAGAGTCAAAAAAGTAAATAATAAAAGTATAACAGTTAACCAATAAAAGGTTTGTCTGTTATCGTTAAATGAACTTAATTACAAGATTTGTACTATACATTAGTTATATAGGACCTAAAAAGTGCCTTGTGAACTATATGGTGCAAAATGTTTAATTCACATTCCTAAAAGTTCTAACGCATCTCAAAATTTTTATTACAGTCTAATAAGTAAATAATAAATGTATAACAGTTAACCAATAAAAGGTTTGTCTGTTATCGTTGAAAGAACTTAACTAAAACCATTGCTCTATACATTAGTTATATAGGTCCTAAAAACTGCCTTGTGAACTATAAGGGCCAAATGTTTAATTAACCTTGCAAAAAGTTCTAACGGGTCTCAAAATGTTTATTAGAGTCTAATAAGTAAATCAAAAAAGTATAACAGTTAACCAATAAAATGTTTGTCTGTTATCGTTAAAAGAACTTAACTACAACATATGCAGTATACATTAGAAATATAGGTCCTAAACAGTGCCTTGTGAACTATATGTTGCCAAATGTTTAATTCGGATTCCTCAAAGTTCTAACGGGTCTCAAAATGTTTATTAGAGTCTAATAAGTAAATAATAAACGTATAACAGTTAACCAATAAAAGGTTTGTCTGTTATCGTTAAAAGAACTTAACTACAAAATTTGCACTATACATTATTTGTATAGGTCCTAAACAGTGCCTTGTGAACTATATGGTGCCAAATGTTTAATTCACATTCCTAAAAGTTCTAACACGTCTCAAAATGTTTATTAGAGTCTAATAAGTAAATCAAAAAAGTATAACAGGTAACCAATAAAAGGTTTGTCTGTTATCGTTGAAAGAACTTAACTAAAACCATTGCTCTATACATCAGTTATATAGGTCCTAAAAAGTGCTTTGTGAACTATAAGTTGCCAAATGTTTAATTCACCTTGCAAAAAATTCTAACGGGACTCAAATTGTTTATTAGAGTCTAATAAGTAAATCAAAAAAGTATAACAGTTAACCAATAAAAGGTTTGTCTGTTATCGTTAAAAGAACTTAACTAAAAAATTTGCACTATACATTAGTTATATAGGTCCTAAAAAGTGCCTTGTGAACTATATGGTGCAAAATGTTTAATTCACATTCCCAAAAGTTCTAACGCGTCTCAAAATGTTTATTAGAGTCTAATAAGTAAATCAAAAAAGTATAACAGTTAACCAATAAAAGGTTTGTCTGTTATCGTTAAAAGAACTTAACTACAACATATGTACTATACATTTGTTATATAGGACCTAAAAAGTGCTTTGTGGATTATATGGTGCCAAACATTTAATTCACATTCCTAAAAGCTCTAACGCGTCTCAAAATGTTTATTAGAGTCTAATAAGTAAATAATAAAAGTATAACAGTTAACCAATAAAAGCTTTGTCTGTTATCGTTAAATGAACTTAACTACAAGATATGTACTATACATTAGTTATATAGGACCTAAAAAGTGCCTTGTGAACTATATGGTGCAAAATGTTTAATTCACATTCCTAAAAGTTCTAACGCGTCTCAAAATGTTTATTAGAGTCTAATAAGTAAATAATAAAAGTATAACAGTTAACCAATAAAAGGTTTGTCTGTTATCGTTAAAAGAACTTAACTACAACATATGTACCATACATTTGTTATATAGGTCCTAAACAGTGCCTTGTGAACTATATGGTGCCAAATGTTAAATAACATTCCTAAAAGTTCTAACACGTCTCAAAATTTTTATTAGAGTCTAATAAGTAAATAATAAAAGTATAACAGTTAACCAATAAAAGGTTTGTCTGTTATCGTTAAAAGAACTAAACTACAACATATGCACTATACATTAGTTATATAGGTCCTAAACTGTGCCTTGTGAACTATATGTTGCCAAATGTTTAATTCACTTTGCAAAAAAAACTAATGGGTCTCAAATTGTTTACTAGAGTCTAATAAGTAGATAATAAAAGTATAACAGGTAACCAATAAAAGGTTTGTCGGTTATCGTTAAAAGAACTTAACTAAAACATTTGCACTATACATTAGTTACATAGGTCCTAAAAAGTGCCTTGTGAACTATATGGTGCAAAATGTTTAATTCACATTCCTAAAAGTTCTAACGCGTCTCAAAATGTTTATTAGTGTCTAATAAGTAAATAATAAACGTATAACAGTTAACCAATAAAAGGTTTGTCTGTTATCGTTGAAAGAACTTAACTAAAACCATTGCTCTATACATTAGTTATATAGGTCCTAAAAAGTGCCTTGTGAACTATAAGGTGCCAAATGTTTAATTCACCTTGCAAAAAGTTCTAACGGGTCTCAAAATGTTTATTAGAGTCTAATAAGTAAATCAAAAAAGTATAACAGTTAACCAATAAAAGGTTTGTCTGTTATCGTTAAAAGAACTTAACTACAACATATGCAGTATACATTAGAAATATAGGTCCTAAACAGTGCCTTGTGAACTATATGGTGCCAAATGTTTAATTCGGATTCCTCAAAGTTCTAACGGGTCTCAAAATGTTTATTAGAGTCTAATAAGTAAATAATAAACGTATAACAGTTAACCAATAAAAGGTTTGTCTGTTATCGTTAAAAGAACTTAACTACAAAATTTGCACTATACATTAGTTGTATAGGTCCTAAACAGTGCCTTGTGAACTATATGGTGCCAAATGTTTAATTCACATTCCTCAAAGTTCTAACGGGTCTCAAAATGTTTATTACAGTCTAATAAGTAAATAATAAAAGTATAACAGTTAACCAATAAAAGGTTTGTCTGTTATCGTTAAAAGAACTTAACTACAACATATGCACTATACATTAGTTATATAGGTCCTAAACAGTGCCTTGTGAACTATATGGTGCAAAATGTTTAATTCACATTCCCAAAAGTTCTAACGCTTCTCAAAATGTTTATTAGAGTCTAATAAGTAAATCAAAAAAGTATAACAGTTAACCAATAAAATGTTTGTCTGTTATCGTTAAAAGAATTTAACTACAACATATGCAGTATACATTAGTAATATAGGTCCTAAACAGTGCCTTGTGAACTATATGTTGCCAAATGTTTAATTCGGATTCCTCAAAGTTCTAACGGGTCTCAAAATGTTTATTAGAGTCTAATAAGTAAATAATAAACGTATAACAGTTAACCAATAAAAGGTTTGTCTGTTATCGTTAAAAGAACTTAACTACAAAATTTGCACTATACATTTGTTGTATAGGTCCTAAACAGTGCCTTGTGAACTATATGGTGCCAAATGTTTAATTCACATTCCTCAAAGTTCTAACGGGTCTCAAAATGTTTATTAGAGTCCAATAAATAAATAATAAACGTATAACAGTTAACCAATAAAAGGTTTGTCTGTTATCGTTAAAAGAACTTAACTACAACATATGCACTATACATTAGTTATATAGGTCCTAAACAGTGCCTTGTGAACTATATGGTGCAAAATGTTTAATTCACATTCCCAAAAGTTCTAACGCTTCTCAAAATGTTTATTATGGTCTAATAAGTAAATAATAAAAGTATAACAGTTAACCAATAAAAGGTTTGTCTGTTATCGTTAAAAGAATTTAACTACAAAATTTGAACTATACATTAGTTGTATAGGTCCTAAAAAGTGCCTTGTGAATTATATGGTGCAAAATGTGTGATTCACATTCCTAAAAGTTCTAACGCGTCTCAAAATGTTTATTAGAGTCAAAAAAGTAAATAATAAAAGTATAACAGTTAACCAATAAAAGGTTTGTCTGTTATCGTTAAATGAACTTAATTACAAGATATGTACTATACATTAGTTATATAGGAACTAAAAAGTGCCTTGTGAACTATATGGTGCCAAATGTTTAATTCATATTGCAAAAACATCTAATGAGTCTCAAAATGTTTATTAGAGTCTAATAAGTAAATAATAAAAGTATAACAGTTAACCAATAAAAGGTTTGTCTGTTATCGTTAAAAGAACTTAACTACAACATATGTACCATACATTTGTTATATAGGTCCTAAACAGTGCCTTGTGAACTATATGGTGCCAAATGTTTAATTCACATTCCTAAAAGTTCTAACACGTCTCAAAATGTTTATTATAGTCTAATAAGTAAATCAAAAAAGTATAACAGGTAACCAATAAAAGGTTTGTCTGTTATCGTTGAAAGAACTTAACTAAAACCATTGCTCTATACATTAGTTATATAGGTCCTAAAAAGTGCTTTGTGAACTATAAGTTGCCAAATGTTTAATTCACCTTGCAAAAAATTCTAACGGGACTCAAATTGTTTATTATAGTCTAATAAGTAAATCAAAAAAGTATAACAGTTAACCAATAAAAGGTTTGTCTGTTATCGTTAAAAGAACTTAACTAAAAAATTTGCACTATACATTAGTTATATAGGTCCTAAAAAGTGCCTTGTGAACTATATGGTGCAAAATGTTTAATTCACATTCCCAAAAGTTCTAACGCGTCTCAAAATGTTTATTAGAGTCTAATAAGTAAATCAAAAAAGTATAACAGTTAACCAATAAAAGGTTTGTCTGTTATCGTTAAAAGAACTTAACTACAACATATGTACTATACATTTGTTATATAGGACCTAAAAAGTGCTTTGTGGATTATATGGTGCCAAACATTTAATTCACATTCCTAAAAGCTCTAACGCGTCTCAAAATGTTTATTAGAGTCTAATAAGTAAATAATAAAAGTATAACAGTTAACCAATAAAAGTTTTGTCTGTTATCGTTAAATGAACTTAACTACAACATATGCAGTATACATTAGTTATATAGGACCTAAAAAGTGCCTTGTGAACTATATGGTGCAAAATGTTTAATTCACATTCCTAAAAGTTCTAACGCGTCTCAAAATGTTTATTAGAGTCTAATAAGTAAATAATAAAAGTATAACAGTTAACCAATAAAAGGTTTGTCTGTTATCGTTAAAAGAACTTAACTAAAACATTTGCACTATACATTAGTAATATAGGTCCTAAACAGTGCCTTGTGAACTATATGGTGCAAATTGTTTAATTCACATTCCAAAAAGTTCTAACGCTTCTCAAAATGTTTATTAGAGTCTCATACGTAAATCAAAAATATATAACAGTTAACCAATAAAAGGTTTGTCTGTTATCGTTAAAAGAACTTAACTACAACATATGTACTATACATTAGTTATATAGGACCTAAAAACTGCCTTGTGAACTATATGGTGCAAAATGTGTAATTCACATTTCTAAAAGTTCTAACGCGTCTCAAAATGTTTATTAGAGTCTAAAAAGTAAATAATAAATGTTTAACAGTTAACCAATAAAAGGTTTGTCTGTTATCGTTAAAAGAACTTAACTAAAAATATTGCACTATACATTAGTTATATAGGTCCTAAACTGTGCCTTGTGAACTATATGTTGCCAAATGTTTAATTCACTTTGCAAAAAAAACTAATGGGTCTCAAATTGTTTACTAGAGTCTAATAAGTAGATAATAAAAGTATAACAGGTAACCAATAAAAGGTTTGTCGGTTATCGTTAAAAGAACTTAACTAAAACATTTGCACTATACATTAGTTACATAGGTCCTAAAAAGTGCCTTGTGAACTATATGGTGCAAAATGTTTAATTCACATTCCTAAAAGTTCTAACGCGTCTCAAAATGTTTATTAGTGTCTAATAAGTAAATAATAAAAGTATAACAGTTAACCAATAAAAGGTTTGTCTGTTATCGTTGAAAGAACTTAACTAAAACCATTGCTCTATACATTAGTTATATAGGTCCTAAAAAGTGCCTTGTGAACTATAAGGTGCCAAATGTTTAATTCACCTTGCAAAAAGTTCTAACGGGTCTCAAAATGTTTATTAGAGTCTAATAAGTAAATCAAAAAAGTATAACAGTTAACCAATAAAAGGTTTGTCTGTTATCGTTAAAAGAACTTAACTACAACATATGCAGTATACATTAGAAATATAGGTCCTAAACAGTGCCTTGTGAACTATATGGTGCCAAATGTTTAATTCGGATTCCTCAAAGTTCTAACGGGTCTCAAAATGTTTATTAGAGTCTAATAAGTAAATAATAAACGTATAACAGTTAACCAATAAAAGGTTTGTCTGTTATCGTTAAAAGAACTTAACTACAAAATTTGCACTATACATTAGTTGTATAGGTCCTAAACAGTGCCTTGTGAACTATATGGTGCCAAATGTTTAATTCACATTCCTCAAAGTTCTAACGGGTCTCAAAATGTTTATTACAGTCTAATAAGTAAATAATAAAAGTATAACAGTTAACCAATAAAAGGTTTGTCTGTTATCGTTAAAAGAACTTAACTACAACATATGCACTATACATTAGTTATATAGGTCCTAAACAGTGCCTTGTGAACTATATGGTGCAAAATGTTTAATTCACATTCCCAAAAGTTCTAACGCTTCTCAAAATGTTTATTATAGTCTAATAAGTAAATAATAAAAGTATAACAGTTAACCAATAAAAGGTTTGTCTGTTATCGTTAAAAGAATTTAACTAGAAAATTTGAACTATACATTAGTTGTATAGGTCCTAAAAAGTGCCTTGTGAACTATATGGTGCAAAATGTGTAATTCACATTCCCAAAAGTTCTAACGCGTCTCAAAATGTTTATTAGAGTCAAAAAAGTAAATAATAAAAGTATAACAGTTAACCAATAAAAGGTTTGTCTGTTATCGTTAAATGAACTTAATTACAACATATGTACTATACATTAGTTATATAGGAACTAAAAAGTGCCTTGTGAACTATAAGGTGCCAAATGTTTAATTCACCTTGCAAAAAGTTCTAACGGGTCTCAAAATGTTTATTAGAGTCTAATAAGTAAATCAAAAAAGTATAACAGTTAACCAATAAAATGTTTGTCTGTTATCGTTAAAAGAATTTAACTACAACATATGCAGTATACATTAGTAATATAGGTCCTAAACAGTGCCTTGTGAACTATATGTTGCCAAATGTTTAATTCGGATTCCTCAAAGTTCTAACGGGTCTCAAAATGTTTATTAGAGTCTAATAAGTAAATAATAAACGTGTAACAGTTAACCAATAAAAGGTTTGTCTGTTATCGTTAAAAGAACTTAACCACAAAATTTGCACTATACATTAGTTGTATAGGTCCTAAACAGTGCCTTGTGAACTATATGGTGCCAAATGTTTAATTCACATTCCTCAAAGTTCTAACGGGTCTCAAAATGTTTATTAGAGTCTAATAAATAAATAAAAAACGTATAACAGTTAACCAATAAAAGGTTTGTCTGTTATCGTTAAAAGAACTTAACTACAACATATGCACTATACATTAGTTATATAGGTCCTAAACAGTGCCTTGTGAACTATATGGTGCAAAATGTTTAATTCACATTCCCAAAAGTTCTAACGCTTCTCAAAATGTTTATTATAGTCTAATAAGTAAATAATAAAAGTATAACAGTTAACCAATAAAAGGTTTGTCTGTTATCGTTAAAAAAATTTAACTACAAAATTTGAACTATACATTAGTTGTATAGGTCCTAAAAAGTGCCTTGTGAATTACATGGTGCAAAATGTGTAATTCACATTCCTAAAAGTTCTATCGTGTCTCAAAATGTTTAATAGAGTCAAAAAAGTAAATAATAAAAGTATAACAGTTAACCAATAAAAGGTTTGTCTGTTATCGTTAAATGAACTTAATTACAAGATTTGTACTATACATTAGTTATATAGGACCTAAAAAGTGCCTTGTGAACTATATGGTGCAAAATGTTTAATTCACATTCCTAAAAGTTCTAACGCATCTCAAAATTTTTATTACAGTCTAATAAGTAAATAATAAATGTATAACAGTTAACCAATAAAAGGTTTGTCTGTTATCGTTGAAAGAACTTAACTAAAACCATTGCTCTATACATTAGTTATATAGGTCCTAAAAACTGCCTTGTGAACTATAAGGGCCAAATGTTTAATTAACCTTGCAAAAAGTTCTAACGGGTCTCAAAATGTTTATTAGAGTCTAATAAGTAAATCAAAAAAGTATAACAGTTAACCAATAAAATGTTTGTCTGTTATCGTTAAAAGAACTTAACTACAACATATGCAGTATACATTAGAAATATAGGTCCTAAACAGTGCCTTGTGAACTATATGTTGCCAAATGTTTAATTCGGATTCCTCAAAGTTCTAACGGGTCTCAAAATGTTTATTAGAGTCTAATAAGTAAATAATAAACGTATAACAGTTAACCAATAAAAGGTTTGTCTGTTATCGTTAAAAGAACTTAACTACAAAATTTGCACTATACATTATTTGTATAGGTCCTAAACAGTGCCTTGTGAACTATATGGTGCCAAATGTTTAATTCACATTCCTAAAAGTTCTAACACGTCTCAAAATGTTTATTAGAGTCTAATAAGTAAATCAAAAAAGTATAACAGGTAACCAATAAAAGGTTTGTCTGTTATCGTTGAAAGAACTTAACTAAAACCATTGCTCTATACATCAGTTATATAGGTCCTAAAAAGTGCTTTGTGAACTATAAGTTGCCAAATGTTTAATTCACCTTGCAAAAAATTCTAACGGGACTCAAATTGTTTATTAGAGTCTAATAAGTAAATCAAAAAAGTATAACAGTTAACCAATAAAAGGTTTGTCTGTTATCGTTAAAAGAACTTAACTAAAAAATTTGCACTATACATTAGTTATATAGGTCCTAAAAAGTGCCTTGTGAACTATATGGTGCAAAATGTTTAATTCACATTCCCAAAAGTTCTAACGCGTCTCAAAATGTTTATTAGAGTCTAATAAGTAAATCAAAAAAGTATAACAGTTAACCAATAAAAGGTTTGTCTGTTATCGTTAAAAGAACTTAACTACAACATATGTACTATACATTTGTTATATAGGACCTAAAAAGTGCTTTGTGGATTATATGGTGCCAAACATTTAATTCACATTCCTAAAAGCTCTAACGCGTCTCAAAATGTTTATTAGAGTCTAATAAGTAAATAATAAAAGTATAACAGTTAACCAATAAAAGCTTTGTCTGTTATCGTTAAATGAACTTAACTACAAGATATGTACTATACATTAGTTATATAGGACCTAAAAAGTGCCTTGTGAACTATATGGTGCAAAATGTTTAATTCACATTCCTAAAAGTTCTAACGCGTCTCAAAATGTTTATTAGAGTCTAATAAGTAAATAATAAAAGTATAACAGTTAACCAATAAAAGGTTTGTCTGTTATCGTTAAAAGAACTTAACTACAACATATGTACCATACATTTGTTATATAGGTCCTAAACAGTGCCTTGTGAACTATATGGTGCCAAATGTTAAATAACATTCCTAAAAGTTCTAACACGTCTCAAAATTTTTATTAGAGTCTAATAAGTAAATAATAAAAGTATAACAGTTAACCAATAAAAGGTTTGTCTGTTATCGTTAAAAGAACTAAACTACAACATATGCACTATACATTAGTTATATAGGTCCTAAACTGTGCCTTGTGAACTATATGTTGCCAAATGTTTAATTCACTTTGCAAAAAAAACTAATGGGTCTCAAATTGTTTACTAGAGTCTAATAAGTAGATAATAAAAGTATAACAGGTAACCAATAAAAGGTTTGTCGGTTATCGTTAAAAGAACTTAACTAAAACATTTGCACTATACATTAGTTACATAGGTCCTAAAAAGTGCCTTGTGAACTATATGGTGCAAAATGTTTAATTCACATTCCTAAAAGTTCTAACGCGTCTCAAAATGTTTATTAGTGTCTAATAAGTAAATAATAAACGTATAACAGTTAACCAATAAAAGGTTTGTCTGTTATCGTTGAAAGAACTTAACTAAAACCATTGCTCTATACATTAGTTATATAGGTCCTAAAAAGTGCCTTGTGAACTATAAGGTGCCAAATGTTTAATTCACCTTGCAAAAAGTTCTAACGGGTCTCAAAATGTTTATTAGAGTCTAATAAGTAAATCAAAAAAGTATAACAGTTAACCAATAAAAGGTTTGTCTGTTATCGTTAAAAGAACTTAACTACAACATATGCAGTATACATTAGAAATATAGGTCCTAAACAGTGCCTTGTGAACTATATGGTGCCAAATGTTTAATTCGGATTCCTCAAAGTTCTAACGGGTCTCAAAATGTTTATTAGAGTCTAATAAGTAAATAATAAACGTATAACAGTTAACCAATAAAAGGTTTGTCTGTTATCGTTAAAAGAACTTAACTACAAAATTTGCACTATACATTAGTTGTATAGGTCCTAAACAGTGCCTTGTGAACTATATGGTGCCAAATGTTTAATTCACATTCCTCAAAGTTCTAACGGGTCTCAAAATGTTTATTACAGTCTAATAAGTAAATAATAAAAGTATAACAGTTAACCAATAAAAGGTTTGTCTGTTATCGTTAAAAGAACTTAACTACAACATATGCACTATACATTAGTTATATAGGTCCTAAACAGTGCCTTGTGAACTATATGGTGCAAAATGTTTAATTCACATTCCCAAAAGTTCTAACGCTTCTCAAAATGTTTATTAGAGTCTAATAAGTAAATAATAAAAGTATAACAGTTAACCAATAAAAGGTTTGTCTGTTATCGTTAAAAGAATTTAACTAGAAAATTTGAACTATACATTAGTTGTATAGGTCCTAAAAAGTGCCTTGTGAACTATATGGTGCAAAATGTGTAATTCACATTCCCAAAAGTTCTAACGCGTCTCAAAATGTTTATTAGAGTCAAAAAAGTAAATAATAAAAGTATAACAGTTAACCAATAAAAGGTTTGTCTGTTATCGTTAAATGAACTTAATTACAACATATGTACTATACATTAGTTATATAGGAACTAAAAAGTGCCTTGTGAACTATAAGGTGCCAAATGTTTAATTCACCTTGCAAAAAGTTCTAACGGGTCTCAAAATGTTTATTAGAGTCTAATAAGTAAATCAAAAAAGTATAACAGTTAACCAATAAAATGTTTGTCTGTTATCGTTAAAAGAATTTAACTACAACATATGCAGTATACATTAGTAATATAGGTCCTAAACAGTGCCTTGTGAACTATATGTTGCCAAATGTTTAATTCGGATTCCTCAAAGTTCTAACGGGTCTCAAAATGTTTATTAGAGTCTAATAAGTAAATAATAAACGTGTAACAGTTAACCAATAAAAGGTTTGTCTGTTATCGTTAAAAGAACTTAACTACAAAATTTGCACTATACATTAGTTGTATAGGTCCTAAACAGTGCCTTGTGAACTATATGGTGCCAAATGTTTAATTCACATTCCTCAAAGTTCTAACGGGTCTCAAAATGTTTATTAGAGTCTAATAAATAAATAAAAACGTATAACAGTTAACCAATAAAAGGTTTGTCTGTTATCGTTAAAAGAACTTAACTACAACATATGCACTATACATTAGTTATATAGGTCCTAAACAGTGCCTTGTGAACTATATGGTGCAAAATGTTTAATTCACATTCCCAAAAGTTCTAACGCTTCTCAAAATGTTTATTATAGTCTAATAAGTAAATAATAAAAGTATAACAGTTAACCAATAAAAGGTTTGTCTGTTATCGTTAAAAAAATTTAACTACAAAATTTGAACTATACATTAGTTGTATAGGTCCTAAAAAGTGCCTTGTGAATTACATGGTGCAAAATGTGTAATTCACATTCCTAAAAGTTCTATCGTGTCTCAAAATGTTTAATAGAGTCAAAAAAGTAAATAATAAAAGTATAACAGTTAACCAATAAAAGGTTTGTCTGTTATCGTTAAATGAACTTAATTACAAGATTTGTACTATACATTAGTTATATAGGACCTAAAAAGTGCCTTGTGAACTATATGGTGCAAAATGTTTAATTCACATTCCTAAAAGTTCTAACGCATCTCAAAATTTTTATTACAGTCTAATAAGTAAATAATAAATGTATAACAGTTAACCAATAAAAGGTTTGTCTGTTATCGTTGAAAGAACTTAACTAAAACCATTGCTCTATACATTAGTTATATAGGTCCTAAAAAGTGCCTTGTGAACTATAAGGGCCAAATGTTTAATTAACCTTGCAAAAAGTTCTAACGGGTCTCAAAATGTTTATTAGAGTCTAATAAGTAAATCAAAAAAGTATAACAGTTAACCAATAAAATGTTTGTCTGTTATCGTTAAAAGAATTTAACTACAACATATGCAGTATACATTAGTAATATAGGTCCTAAACAGTGCCTTGTGAACTATATGTTGCCAAATGTTTAATTCGGATTCCTCAAAGTTCTAACGGGTCTCAAAATGTTTATTAGAGTCTAATAAGTAAATAATAAACGTATAACAGTTAACCAATAAAAGGTTTGTCTGTTATCGTTAAAAGAACTTAACTACAAAATTTGCACTAT
This sequence comes from Clavelina lepadiformis, assembly GCF_947623445.1. Taxonomy (NCBI): domain Eukaryota; kingdom Metazoa; phylum Chordata; class Ascidiacea; order Aplousobranchia; family Clavelinidae; genus Clavelina; species Clavelina lepadiformis. The sequence continues at coordinate 11,994,655 of NC_135243.1, read as the reverse complement.
ACATTATTTGTATAGGTCCTAAACAGTGCCTTGTGAACTATATGGTGCCAAATGTTTAATTCACATTCCTAAAAGTTCTAACACGTCTCAAAATGTTTATTAGAGTCTAATAAGTAAATCAAAAAAGTATAACAGGTAACCAATAAAAGGTTTGTCTGTTATCGTTGAAAGAACTTAACTAAAACCATTGCTCTATACATCAGTTATATAGGTCCTAAAAAGTGCTTTGTGAACTATAAGTTGCCAAATGTTTAATTCACCTTGCAAAAAATTCTAACGGGACTCAAATTGTTTATTAGAGTCTAATAAGTAAATCAAAAAAGTATAACAGTTAACCAATAAAAGGTTTGTCTGTTATCGTTAAAAGAACTTAACTAAAAAATTTGCACTATACATTAGTTATATAGGTCCTAAAAAGTGCCTTGTGAACTATATGGTGCAAAATGTTTAATTCACATTCCCAAAAGTTCTAACGCGTCTCAAAATGTTTATTAGAGTCTAATAAGTAAATCAAAAAAGTATAAAAATTAACCAATAAAAGGTTTGTCTGTTATCGTTAAAAGAACTTAACTACAACATATGTACTATACATTTGTTATATAGGACCTAAAAAGTGCTTTGTGGATTATATGGTGCCAAACATTTAATTCACATTCCTAAAAGCTCTAACGCGTCTCAAAATGTTTATTAGAGTCTAATAAGTAAATAATAAAAGTATAACAGTTAACCAATAAAAGCTTTGTCTGTTATCGTTAAATGAACTTAACTACAAGATATGTACTATACATTAGTTATATAGGACCTAAAAAGTGCCTTGTGAACTATATGGTGCAAAATGTTTAATTCACATTCCTAAAAGTTCTAACGCGTCTCAAAATGTTTATTAGAGTCTAATAAATAAATAATAAAAGTATAACAGTTAACCAATAAAAGGTTTGTCTGTTATCGTTAAAAGAACTTAACTACAACATATGTACCATACATTTGTTATATAGGTCCTAAACAGTGCCTTGTGAACTATATGGTGCCAAATGTTAAATAACATTCCTAAAAGTTCTAACACGTCTCAAAATTTTTATTAGAGTCTAATAAGTAAATAATAAAAGTATAACAGTTAACCAATAAAAGGTTTGTCTGTTATCGTTAAAAGAACTAAACTACAACATATGCACTATACATTAGTAATATAGGTCCTAAACAGTGCCTGGTGAACTATATGGTGCAAATTGTTTAATTCACATTCCAAAAAGTTCTAACGCTTCTCAAAATGTTTATTAGAGTCTAATACGTAAATCAAAAAAGTATAACAGTTAACCAATAAAAGGTTTGTCTGTTATCGTTAAAAGAACTTAACTACAACATATGTACTATACATTAGTTATATAGGACCTGAAAACTGCCTTGTGTACTATATGGTGCAAAATGTGTAATTCACATTTCTATAAGTTCTAACGCGTCTCAAAATGTTTATTAGAGTCTAAAAAGTAAATAATAAATGTTTATCAGTTAACCAATAAAAGGTTTGTCTGTTATCGTTAAAAGAACTTAACTAAAAATATTGCACTATACATTAGTTATATAAGTCCTAAACTGTGCCTTGAGAACTATATGTTGCCAAATGTTTAATTCACTTTGCAAAAAAAACTAATGGGTCTCAAATTGTTTACTAGAGTCTAATAAGTAGATAATAAAAGTATAACAGGTAACCAATAAAAGGTTTGTCGGTTATCGTTAAAAGAACTTAACTACAACATATGCACTATACATTAGTTATATAGGTACTAAACAGTGCCTTGTGAACTATATGGTGCAAAATGTTTAATTCACATTCCCAAAAGTTCTAACGCTTCTCAAAATGTTTATTATAGTCTAATAAGCAAATAATAAAAGTATAACAGTTAACCAATAAAAGCTTTGTCTGTTATCGTTAAAAGAATTTAACTAGAAAATTTGAACTATACCTTAGTTGTATAGGTCCTAAAAAGTGCCTTGTGAACTATATGGTGCAAAATGTGTAATTCACATTCCCAAAAGTTCTAACGCGTCTCTAAATGTTTATTAGAGTCAAAAAAGTAAATAATAAAAGTATAACAGTTAACCAATAAAAGGTTTGTCTGTTATCGTTAAATGAACTTAATTACAAGATATGTACTATACATTAGTTATCTAGGAACTAAAAAGTGCCTTGTGAACTATATGTTGCCAAATGTTTAATTCATATTGCAAAAACATCTAATGAGTCTCAAAATGTTTATTAGAGTCTAATAAGTAAATAATAAAAGTATAACAGTTAACCAATAAAAGGTTTGTCTGTTATCGTTAAATGAACTTAACTACAACATATGTACTATACATTAGTTATATAGGACCTAAAAAGTGCCTTGTGAACTATATGGTGCAAAATGTTTAATGCACATTCCCAAAAGTTCTAACGCATCTCAAAATGTTTATTAGAGTCTAATAAGTAAATAATAAAAGTATAACAGTTAACCAATAAAAGGTTTGTCTGTTATCGTTAAAAGAACTTAACTAAAACATTTGCTCTATACATTAGTTATATAGGTCCTAAAAAGTGCCTTGTGAACTATAAGGTGCCAAATGTTTAATTCACCTTGCAAAAAGTTCTAACGGGTTTCAAAATGTTTATTAGAGTCTAATAAGTAAATAATAAAAGTATAACAGTTAACCAATAAAAGGTTTGTCTGTTATCGTTAAAAGAACTTAACTACAAAATTTGCACTATACATTAGTTGTACAGGTCCTAAACAGTGCCTTGTGAACTATATGGTGCAAAATGTTTAATTCACATTCCCAAAAGTTCTAACACGTCTCAAAATGTTTATTAGAGTCTAATAAGTAAATCAAAAAAGTATAACAGTTAACCAATAAAAGGTTTGTCTGTTATCGTTAAAAGAACTTAACTACAACATATGTACTATACATTTGTTATATGGGACCTAAAAAGTGCTTTGTGGATTATATGGTGCCAAACATTTAATTCACATTCCTAAAAGTTCTAACGCGTCTCAAAATGTTTATTAGAGTCTAATAAGTAAATAATAAAAGTATAACAGTTAACCAATAAAAGGTTTGTCTGTTATCGTTAAATGAACTTAACTACAAGATATGTACTATACATTAGTTATATAGGACCTAAAAAGTGCCTTGTGAACTATATGGTGCAAAATGTTTAATTCACATTCCTAAAAGTTCTAACGCATCTCAAAATTTTTATTACAGTCTAATAAGTAAATAATAAAAGTATAACAGTTAACCAATAAAAGGTTTGTCTGTTATCGTTAAAAGAACTTAACTACAACATATGTACCAGACATTTGTTACATAGGTCCTAAACAGTGCTTTGTGAACTATATGGTGCCAAATGTTTAATTCACATTCCTAAAAGTTCTAAAACGTCTCAAAATGTTTATTATAGTCTAATAAGTAAATCAAAAAAGTATAACAGGTAACCAATAAAAGGTTTGTCTGTTATCGTTGAAAGAACTTAACTAAAACCATTGCTCTATACATTAGTTATATAGGTCCTAAAAAGTGCCTTGTGAACTATAAGGTGCCAAATGTTTAATTCACCTTGCAAAAAGTTCTAACGGGTCTCAAAATGTTTATTAGAGTCTAATAAGTAAATCAAAAAAGTATAACAGTTAACCAATAAAATGTTTGTCTGTTATCGTTAAAAGAATTTAACTACAACATATGCAGTATACATTAGTAATATAGGTCCTAAACAGTGCCTTGTGAACTATATGTTGCCAAATGTTTAATTCGGATTCCTCAAAGTTCTAACGGGTCTCAAAATGTTTATTAGAGTCTAATAACTAAATAATAAACGTGTAACAGTTAACCAATAAAAGGTTTGTCTGTTATCGTTAAAAGAACTTAACTACAAAATTTGCACTATACATTAGTTGTATAGGTCCTAAACAGTGCCTTGTGAACTATATGGTGCCAAATGTTTAATTCACATTCCTCAAAGTTCTAACGGGTCTCAAAATGTTTATTAGAGTCTAATAAAGAAATAATAAACGTATAACAGTTAACCAATAAAAGGTTTGTCTGTTATCGTTAAAAGAACTTAACTACAACATATGCACTATACATTAGTTATATAGGTCCTAAACAGTGCCTTGTGAACTATATGGTGCAAAATGTTTAATTCACATTCCCAAAAGTTCTAACGCTTCTCAAAATGTTTATTATAGTCTAATAAGTAAATAATAAAAGTATAACAGTTAACCAATAAAAGGTTTGTCTGTTATCGTTAAAAAAATTTAACTACAAAATTTGAACTATACATTAGTTGTATAGGTCCTAAAAAGTGCCTTGTGAATTACATGGTGCAAAATGTGTAATTCACATTCCTAAAAGTTCTAACGCGTCTCAAAATGTTTATTAGAGTCAAAAAAGTAAATAATAAAAGTATAACAGTTAACCAATAAAAGGTTTGTCTGTTATCGTTAAATGAACTTAATTACAAGATATGTACTATACATTAGTTATATAGGACCTAAAAAGTGCCTTGTGAACTATATGGTGCAAAATGTTTAATTCACATTCCTAAAAGTTCTAACGCATCTCAAAATTTTTATTACAGTCTAATAAGTAAATAATAAATGTATAACAGTTAACCAATAAAAGGTTTGTCTGTTATCGTTAAAAGAACTTAACTACAACATATGTACCATAAATTTGTTATATAGGTCCTAAACAGTGCCTTGTGAACTATATGGTGCCAAATGTTTAATTCACATTCCTAAAAGTTCTAACACGTCTCAAAATGTTTATTATAGTCTAATAAGTAAATCAAAAAAGTATAACAGGTAACCAATAAAAGGTTTGTCTGTTATCGTTGAAAGAACTTAACTAAAACCATTGCTCTATACATTAGTTATATAGGTCCTAAAAAGTGCCTTGTGAACTATAAGGTGCCAAATGTTTAATTCACCTTGCAAAAAGTTCTAACGGGTCTCAAAATGTTTATTAGAGTCTAATAAGTAAATCAAAAAAGTATAACAGTTAACCAATAAAATGTTTGTCTGTTATCGTTAAAAGAATTTAACTACAACATCTGCAGTATACATTAGTAATAGAGGTCCTAAACAGTGCCTTGTGAACTATATGTTGCCAAATGTTTAATTCGGATTCCTCAAAGTTCTAACGGGTCTCAAAATGTTTATTAGAGTCTAATAAGTAAATAATAAACGTATAACAGTTAACCAATAAAAGGTTTGTCTGTTATCGTTAAAAGAACTTAACTACAAAATTTGCACTATACATTAGTTGTATAGGTCCTAAACAGTGCCTTGTGAACTATATGGTGCCAAATGTTTAATTCACATTCCTCAAAGTTCTAACGGGTCTCAAAATGTTTATTAGAGTCCAATAAATAAATAATAAACGTATAACAGTTAACCAATAAAAGGTTTGTCTGTTATCGTTAAAAGAACTTAACTACAACATATGCACTATACATTAGTTATATAGGTCCTAAACAGTGCCTTGTGAACTATATGGTGCAAAATGTTTAATTCACATTCCCAAAAGTTCTAACGCTTCTCAAAATGTTTATTATAGTCTAATAAGTAAATAATAAAAGTATAACAGTTAACCAATAAAAGGTTTGTCTGTTATCGTTAAAAAAATTTAACTACAAAATTTGAACTATACATTAGTTGTATAGGTCCTAAAAAGTGCCTTGTGAATTACATGGTGCAAAATGTGTAATTCACATTCCTAAAAGTTCTAACGCGTCTCAAAATGTTTATTAGAGTCAAACAAGTAAATAATTAAAGTATAACAGTTAACCAATAAAAGGTTTGTCTGTTATTGTTAAATGAACTTAATTACAAGATATGTACTATACATTAGTTATATAGGACCTAAAAAGTGCCTTGTGAACTATTTGGTGCAAAATGTTTAATTCACATTCCTAAAAGTTCTAACGCATCTCAAAATTTTTATTACAGTCTAATAAGTAAATAATAAATGTATAACAGTTAACCAATAAAAGGTTTGTCTGTTATCGTTAAATGAACTTAACTACAACATATGTACCATACATTTGTTATATAGGTCCTAAACAGTGCCTTGTGAACTATATGGTGCCAAATGTTTAATTCACATTCCTAAAAGTTTTAACACGTCTCAAAATGTTTATTATAGTCTAATAAGTAAATCAAAAAAGTATAACAGGTAACCAATAAAAGGTTTGTCTGTTATCGTTGAAAGAACTTAACTAAAACCATTGCTCTATACATTAGTTATATAGGTCCTAAAAAGTGCCTTGTGAACTATAAGGTGCCAAATGTTTAATTCAACTTGCAAAAAGTTCTAACGGGTCTCAAAATGTTTATTAGAGTCTAATAAGTAAATCAAAAAAGTATAACAGTTAACCAATAAAATGTTTGTCTGTTATCGTTAAAAGAATTTAACTACAACATATGCAGTATACATTAGTAATATAGGTCCTAAACAGTGCCTTGTGAACTATATGTTGCCAAATGTTTACTTCGGATTCCTCAAAGTTCTAACGGGTCTCAAAATGTTTATTAGAGTCTAATAAGTAAATAATAAACGTATAACAGTTAACCAATAAAAGGTTTGTCTGTTATCGTTAAAAGTACTTAACTACAAAATTTGCACTATACATTAGTTGTATAGGTCCTAAACAGTGCCTTGTGAACTATATGGTGCCAAATGTTTAATTCACATTCCTAAAAGTTCTAACACGTCTCAAAATGTTTATTATAGTCTAATAAGTAAATCAAAAAAGTATAACAGGTAACCAATAAAAGGTTTGTCTGTTATCGTTAAAAGAACTTAACTACAACATATGTACCATACATTTGTTATATAGGTCCTAAACAGTGCCTTTTGAACTATATGGTGCCAAATGTTTAATTCACATTCCTAAAAGTTCTAACACGTCTCAAAATGTTTATTATAGTCTAATAAGTAAATCAAAAAAGTATAACAGGTAACCAATAAAAGGTTTGTCTGTTATCGTTGAAAGAACTTAACTAAAACCATTGCTCTATACATTAGTTATATAGGTCCTAAAAAGTGCCTTGTGAACTATAAGGTGCCAAATGTTTAATTCACCTTGCAAAAAGTTCTAACGGGTCTCAAAATGTTTATTAGAGTCTAATAAGTAAATCAAAAAAGTATAACAGTTAACCAATAAAACGTTTGTCTGTTATCGTTAAAAGAATTTAACTACAACATATGCAATATACATTAGTAATATAGGTCCTAAACAGTGCCTTGTGAACTATATGTTGCCAAATGTTTAATTCGGATTCCTCAAAGTTCTAACGGGTCTCAAAATGTTTATTAGAGTCTAATAAGTAAATAATAAACGTATAACAGTTAACCAATAAAAGGTTTGTCTGTTATCGTTAAAAGAACTTAACTACAAAATTTGCACTATACATTAGTTGTATAGGTCCTAAACAGTGCCTTGTGAACTATATGGTGCCAAATGTTTAATTCACATTCCTCAAAGTTCTAACGGGTCTTAAAATGTTTATTAGAGTCCAATAAATAAATAATAAACGTATAACAGTTAACCAATAAAAGGTTTGTCTGTTATCGTTAAAAGAACTTAACTACAACATATGCACTATACATTAGTTATATAGGTCCTAAACAGTGCCTTGTGAACTATATGGTGCAAAATGTTTAATTCACATTCCCAAAAGTTCTAACGCTTCTCAAAATGTTTATTATGGTATAATAAGTAAATAATAAAAGTATAACAGTTAACCAATAAAAGGTTTGTCTGTTATCGTTAAAAGAATTTAACTACAAAATTTGAACTATACATTAGTTGTATAGGTCCTAAAAAGTGCCTTGTGATTTATATGGTGCAAAATGTGTGATTCACATTCCTAAAAGTTCTAACGCGTCTCAAAATGTTTATTAGAGTCAAAAAAGGAAATAATAAAAGTATAACAGTTAACCAATAAAAGGTTTGTCTGTTATCGTTAAATGAACTTAATTACAAGATATGTACTATACATTAGTTATATAGGAACTAAAAAGTGCCTTGTGAACTATATGGTGCCAAGTGTTTAATTCATATTGCAAAAACATCTAATGAGTCTCAAAATGTTTATTAGAGTCTAATAAGTAAATAATAAAAGTATAACAGTTAACCAATAAAAGGTTTGTCTGTTATCGTTAAAAGAACTTAACTACAACATATGTACCATACATTTGTTATATAGGTCCTAAACAGTGCCTTGTGAACTATATGGTGCCAAATGTTTAATTCACATTCCTAAAAGTTCTAACACGTCTCAAAATGTTTATTATAGTCTAATAAGTAAATCAAAAAAGTATAACAGGTAACCAATAAAAGGTTTGTCTGTTATCGTTGAAAGAACTTAACTAAAACCATTGCTCTATACATTAGTTATAAAGGTCCTAAAAAGTGCTTTGTGAACTATAAGTTGCCAAATGTTTAATTCACTTTGCAAAAAGTTCTAACGGGTCTCAAATTGTTTATTAGAGTCTAATAAGTAAATCAAAAAAGTATAACAGTTAACCAATAAAATGTTTGTCTGTTATCGTTAAAAGAACTTAACTAAAAAATTTGCACTATACATTAGTTATATAGGTCCTAAAAAGTGCCTTGTGAACTATATGGTGCCAAATGTTTAATTCATATTGCAAAAAAAACCTAATGGGTCTCAAAATGTTTATTAGAGTCTAACAAGTAAATAATAAAAGTATAACAGTTAACCAATAAAAGGTTTGTCTGTTATCGTTAAAAGAACTTAACTAAAACATTTGCTCTATACATTAGTTGCATAGGTCCTAAAAAGTTCCTTGTGAACTATAAGGTGCCAAATGTTTAATTCACCTTGCAAAAAGTTCTAACGGGTCTCAAAATGTTTATTAGAGTCTAATAAGTAAATAATAAAAGTATAACAGTTAACCCATAAATGGTTTGTCTGTTATCGTTAAAAGAACTTAACTACAAAATTTGCACTATACATTAGTTGTACAGGTCTTAAACAGTGCCTTGTGAACTATATGGTGCCAAATGTTTAATTCACATTCCTAAAAGTTCTAACGCGTCTCAAAATGTTTATTAGAGTCTAATAAGTAAATCAAAAAAGTATAACAGTTAACCAATAAAAGGTTTGTCTGTTATCGTTAAAAGAACTTAACTACAAAATTTGCACTATACATTAGTTGTATAGGTCCTAAACAGTGCCTTGTGAACTATATGGTGCCAAATGTTTAATTCACATTCCTCAAAGTTCTAACGGGTCTCAAAATGTTTATTAGAGTCCAATAAATAAATAATAAACGTATAACAGTTAACCAATAAAAGGTTTGTCTGTTATCGTTAAAAGAACTTAACTACAACATATGCACTATACATTAGTTATATAGGTCCTAAAAAGTGCCTTGTGAACTATATGGTGCAAAATGTTTAATTCACATTCCCAAAAGTTCTAACGCTTCTCAAAATGTTTATTAGAGTCTAATAAGTAAATAATAAAAGTATAACAGTTAACCAATAAAAGGTTTGTCTGTTATCGTTAAAAAAATTTAACTACAAAATTTGAACTATACATTAGTTGTATAGGTCCTAAAAAGTGCCTTGTGAATTACATGGTGCAAAATGTGTATATCACATTCCTAAAAGTTCTAACGCGTCTCAAAATGTTTATTAGAGTCAAACAAGTAAATAATTAAAGTATAACAGTTAACCAATAAAAGGTTTGTCTATTATTGTTAAATGAACTTAATTACAAGATATGTACTATACATTAGTTATATAGGACCTAAAAAGTGCCTTGTGAACTATATGGTGCAAAATGTTTAATTCACATTCCTAAAAGTTCTAACGCATCTCAAAATTTTTATTACAGTCTAATAAGTAAATAATAAATGTATAACAGTTAACCAATAAAAGGTTTGTCTGTTATCGTTAAATGAACTTAACTACAACATATGTACCATACATTTGTTATATAGGTCCTAAACAGTGCCTTGTGAACTATATGGTGCCAAATGTTTAATTCACATTCCTAAAAGTTCTAACACGTCTCAAAATGTTTATTATAGTCTAATAAGTAAATCAAAAAAGTATAACAGGTAACCAATAAAAGGTTTGTCTGTTATCGTTGAAAGAACTTAACTAAAACCATTGCTCTATACATTAGTTATATAGGTCCTAAAAAGTGCCTTGTGAACTATAAGGTGCCAAATGTTTAATTCAACTTGCAAAAAGTTCTAACGGGTCTCAAAATGTTTATTAGAGTCTAATAAGTAAATCAAAAAAGTATAACAGTTAACCAATAAAATGTTTGTCTGTTATCGTTAAAAGAATTTAACTACAACATATGCAGTATACATTAGTAATATAGGTCCTAAACAGTGCCTTGTGAACTATATGTTGCCAAATGTTTAATTCGGATTCCTCAAAGTTCTAACGGGTCTCAAAATGTTTATTAGAGTCTAATAAGTAAATAATAAACGTATAACAGTTAACCAATAAAAGGTTTGTCTGTTATCGTTAAAAGTACTTAACTACAAAATTTGCACTATACATTAGTTGTATAGGTCCTAAACAGTGCCTTGTGAACTATATGGTGCCAAATGTTTAATTCACATTCCTAAAAGTTCTAACACGTCTCAAAATGTTTATTATAGTCTAATAAGTAAATCAAAAAAGTATAACAGGTAACCAATAAAAGGTTTGTCTGTTATCGTTAAAAGAACTTAACTACAACATATGTACCATACATTTGTTATATAGGTCCTAAACAGTGCCTTTTGAACTATTTGGTGCCAAATGTTTAATTCACATTCCTAAAAGTTCTAACACGTCTCAAAATGTTTATTATAGTCTAATAAGTAAATCAAAAAAGTATAACAGGTAACCAATAAAAGGTTTGTCTGTTATCGTTGAAAGAACTTAACTAAAACCATTGCTCTATACATTAGTTATATAGGTCCTAAAAAGTGCCTTGTGAACTATAAGGTGCCAAATGTTTAATTCACCTTGCAAAAAGTTCTAACGGGTCTCAAAATGTTTATTAGAGTCTAATAAGTAAATCAAAAAAGTATAACAGTTAACCAATAAAACGTTTGTCTGTTATCGTTAAAAGAATTTAACTACAACATATGCAGTATACATTAGTAATATAGGTCCTAAACAGTGCCTTGTGAACTATATGTTGCCAAATGTTTAATTCGGATTCCTCAAAGTTCTAACGGGTCTCAAAATGTTTATTAGAGTCTAATAAGTAAATAATAAACGTATAACAGTTAACCAATAAAAGGTTTGTCTGTTATCGTTAAAAGAACTTAACTACAAAATTTGCACTATACATTAGTTGTATAGGTCCTAAACAGTGCCTTGTGAACTATATGGTGCCAAATGTTTAATTCACACTCCTCAAAGTTCTAACGGGTCTTAAAATGTTTATTAGAGTCCAATAAATAAATAATAAACGTATAACAGTTAACCAATAAAAGGTTTGTCTGTTATCGTTAAAAGAACTTAACTACAACATATGCACTATACATTAGTTATATAGGTCCTAAACAGTGCCTTGTGAACTATATGGTGCAAAATGTTTAATTCACATTCCCAAAAGTTCTAACGCTTCTCAAAATGTTTATTATGGTATAATAAGTAAATAATAAAAGTATAACAGTTAACCAATAAAAGGTTTGTCTGTTATCGTTAAAAGAATTTAACTACAAAATTTGAACTATACATTAGTTGTATAGGTCCTAAAAAGTGCCTTGTGAATTATATGGTGCAAAATGTGTGATTCACATTCCTAAAAGTTCTAACGCGTCTCAAAATGTTTATTAGAGTCAAAAAAGTAAATAATAAAAGTATAACAGTTAACCAATAAAAGGTTTGTCTGTTATCGTTAAATGAACTTAATTACAAGATATGTACTATACATTAGTTACATAGGAACTAAAAAGTGCCTTGTGAACTATATGGTGCCAAGTGTTTAATTCATATTGCAAAAACATCTAATGAGTCTCAAAATGTTTATTAGAGTCTAATAAGTAAATAATAAAAGTATAACAGTTAACCAATAAAAGGTTTGTCTGTTATCGTTAAAAGAACTTAACTACAACATATGTACCATACATTTGTTATATAGGTCCTAAACAGTGCCTTGTGAACTATATGGTGCCAAATGTTTAATTCACATTCCTAAAAGTTCTAACACGTCTCAAAATGTTTATTATAGTCTAATAAGTAAATCAAAAAAGTATAACAGGTAACCAATAAAAGGTTTGTCTGTTATCGTTGAAAGAACTTAACTACAACCATTGCTCTATACATTAGTTATAAAGGTCCTAAAAAGTGCTTTGTGAACTATAAGTTGCCAAATGTTTAATTCACCTTGCAAAAAGTTCTAACGGGTCTCAAATTGTTTATTAGAGTCTAATAAGTAAATCAAAAAAGTATAACAGGTAACCAATAAAATGTTTGTCTGTTATCGTTAAAAGAACTTAACTAAAAAATTTGCACTATACATTAGTTATATAGGTCCTAAAAAGTGCCTTGTGAACTATATGGTGCCAAATGTTTAATTCATATTCCTAAAAGTTCTAACACGTCTCAAAATGTTTATTATAGTCTAATAAGTAAATCAAAAAAGTATAACAGGTAACCAATAAAATGTTTGTCTGTTATCGTTAAAAGAACTTAACTAAAAAATTTGCACTATACATTAGTTATATAGGTCCTAAAAAGTGCCTTGTGAACTATATGGTGCCAAATGTTTAATTCATATTGCAAAAAAAACCTAATGGGTCTCAAAATGTTTATTAGAGTCTAACAAGTAAATAATAAAAGTATAACAGTTAACCAATAAAAGGTTTGTCTGTTATCGTTAAAAGAACTTAACTAAAACATTTGCTCTATACATTAGTTGCATAGGTCCTAAATAGTTCCTTGTGAACTATAAGGTGCCAAATGTTTAATTCACCTTGCAAAAAGTTCTAACGGGTCTCAAAATGTTTATTAGAGTCTAATAAGTAAATAATAAAAGTATAACAGTTAACCCATAAATGGTTTGTCTGTTATCGTTAAAAGAACTTAACTACAAAATTTGCACTATACATTAGTTGTACAGGTCTTAAACAGTGCCTTGTGAACTATATGGTGCCAAATGTTTAATTCACATTCCTAAAAGTTCTAACGCGTCTCAAAATGTTTATTAGAGTCTAATAAGTAAATCAAAAAAGTATAACAGTTAACCAATAAAATGTTTGTCTGTTATCGTTAAAAGAACTTAACTACAACATATGTACTATACATTTGTTATATAGGACCTAAAAAGTGCTTTGTGAATTATATGGTGCCAAATATTTAATTCACATTCCTAAAAGTTCTAACGCGTCTCAAAATGTTTATTAGAGTCTAAAAGGTAAATAATAAAAGTATAACAGTTAACCAATAAAAGGTTTGTCTGTTATCGTTAAATGAACTTAACTACAAGATATGTACTATACATTAGTTATATAGGACCTAAAAAGTGCCTTGTGAACTATATGGTGCAAAATGTTTAATTCACATTCCTAAAAGTTCTAACGCGTCTCAAAATTTTTATTACAGTCTAATAAGTAAATAATAAAAGTATAACAGTTAACCAATAAAAGGTTTGTCTGTTATCGTTAAATGAACTTAACTACAACATATGTACCATACATTTGTTATATAGGTCCTAAACAGTGCCTTGAGAACTATATGGTGCCAAATGTTTAATTCACATTCCTATAAGTTCTAACGCCTCTCAAAATGTTTATTAGAGTCTAAGACGTAAATCAAAAAAGTATAATAGTTAACCAATAAAAGGTTTGTCTGTTATCGTTAAAAGAACTAAACAACAACATATGCACTATAATGACTATACATTAGTTATATAGGTCCTAAACAGTGCCTTGTGAACTATATGGTGCAAATTGTTTAATTCACATTCCCAAAAGTTCTAACGCTTCTCAAAATGTTTATTAGAGTCTAAGACGTAAATCAAAAAAGTATAATAGTTAACCAATAAAAGGTTTGTCTGTTATCGTTAAAAGAACTTAACTACAACATATGCACTATACATTAGTTTTATAGGACCTAAAAAGTGCCTTGTGAACTATATAATGCAAAATGTGTAATTCACATTTCTAAAAGTTCTAACGCAACTCAAAATGTTTATTAGAGTCTAATAAGTAAATAATAAAAGTATAACAGTTAACCAATAAAAGGTTTGTCTGTTATCGTTAAAAGAACTTAACTAAAACATTTGCACTATACATTAATTACATAGGTCCTAAACAGTGCCTTGTGAACTATATGTTGCCAAATGTTTAATTCACTTTTCAAAAAAAACTAATGAGTCTCAAATTGTTTACTAGATTCTAATAAGTAGATAATAAAAGTATAACAGGTAACCAATAAAAGGTTTGTCGGTTATCGTTAAAAGAACTTAACTAAAACATTTGCACTATACATTAATTACAAAGGTCCTAAACAGTGCCTTGTGAACTATATGTTGCCAAATGTTTAATTCGGATTCCTCAAAGTTCTAACGCGTCTCAAAATGTTTATTAGAGTCTAATAAGTAAATAATAAAAGTATAACAGTTAACCAATAAAAGGTTTGTCTGTTATCGTTAAATGAACTTAACTACAAGATATGTACTATACATTAGTTATATAGGACCTAAAAAGTGCCTTGTGAACTATATGGTGCAAAATGTTTAATTCACATTCCTAAAAGTTCTAACGCGTCTCAAAATTTTTATTAGAGTCTAATAAGTAAATAATAAAAGTATAACAGTTAACCAATAAAAGGTTTGTCTGTTATCGTTAAATGAACTTAACTACAACATATGTACCATACATTTGTTATATAGGTCCTAAACAGTGCCTTGAGAACTATATGGTGCCAAATGTTTAATTCACATTCCTATAAGTTCTAACGCTTCTCAAAATGTTTATTAGAGTCTAAGACGTAAATCAAAAAAGTTTAATAGTTAACCAATAAAAGGTTTGTCTGTTATCGTTAAAAGAACTAAACAACAACATATGCACTATAATGACTATACATTAGTTATATAGGTCCTAAACAGTGCCTTGTGAACTATATGGTGCAAATTGTTTAATTCACATTTCCAAAAGTTCTAACGCTTCTCAAAATGTTTATTAGAGTCTAAGACGTAAATCAAAAAAGTATAATAGTTAACCAATAAAAGGTTTGTCTGTTATCGTTAAAAGAACTTAACTACAACATATGCACTATACATTAGTTTTATAGGACCTAAAAAGTGCCTTGTGAACTATATAATGCAAAATGTGTAATTCACATTTCTAAAAGTTCTAACGCATCTCAAAATGTTTATTAGAGTCTAATAAGTAAATAATAAAAGTATAACAGTTAACCAATAAAAGGTTTGTCTGTTATCGTTAAAAGAACTTAACTAAAACATTTGCACTATACATTAATTACATAGGTCCTAAACTGTGCCTTGTGAACTATATGTTGCCAAATGTTTAATTCACTTTTCAAAAAAAACTAATGAGTCTCAAATTGTTTACTAGATTCTAATAAGTAGATAATAAAAGTATAACAGGTAACCAATAAAAGGTTTGTCGGTTATCGTTAAAAGAACTTAACTAAAACATTTGCACTATACATTAATTACATAGGTCCTAAACAGTGCCTTGTGAACTATATGTTGCCAAATGTTTAATTCGGATTCCTCAAAGTTCTAACGGGTCTCAAAATGTTTATTAGAGTCTAATAAGTAAATATTAAACGTATAACAGTTAACCAATAAATGGTTTGTCGGTTATCGTTAAAAGAACTTAACTACAAAATTTGCACTATACATTAGTTGTATAGGTCCTAAACAGTGCCTTGTGAACTATATGGTGCCAAATGTTTAATTCACATTCTTCAAAGTTCTAACGGGTCTCAAAATGTTTATTAGAGTCCAATAAATAAATAATAAACGTATAACAGTTAACCAATAAAAGGTTTGTCTGTTATCGTTAAAAGAACTTAACTACAACATATGCACTATACATTAGTTATATAGGTCCTAAACAGTGCCTTGTGAACTATATGGTGCAAAATGTTTAATTCACATTCCCAAAAGTTCTAACGCTTCTCAAAATGTTTATTATGGTCTAATAAGTAAATAATAAAAGTATAACAGTTAACCAATAAAAGGTTTGTCTGTTATCGTTAAAAGAATTTAACTACAAAATTTGAACTATACATTAGTTGTATAGGTCCTAAAAAGTGCCTTGTGAATTATATGGTGCAAAATGTGTGATTCACATTCCTAAAAGTTCTAACGCGTCTCAAAATGTTTATTAGAGTCAAAAAAGTAAATAATAAAAGTATAACAGTTAACCAATAAAAGGTTTGTCTGTTATCGTTAAATGAACTTAATTACAAGATATGTACTATACATTAGTTATATAGGAACTAAAAAGTGCCTTGTGAACTATATGGTGCCAAATGTTTAATTCATATTGCAAAAACATCTAATGAGTCTCAAAATGTTTATTAGAGTCTAATAAGTAAATAATAAAAGTATAACAGTTAACCAATAAAAGGTTTGTCTGTTATCGTTAAAAGAACTTAACTACAACATATGTACCATACATTTGTTATATAGGTCCTAAACAGTGCCTTGTGAACTATATGGTGCCAAATGTTTAATTCACATTCCTAAAAGTTCTAACACGTCTCAAAATGTTTATTATAGTCTAATAAGTAAATAACAAAAGTATAACAGGTAACCAATAAAAGGTTTGTCTGTTATCGTTGAAAGAACTTAACTAAAACCATTGCTCTATACATTAGTTATATAGGTCCTAAAAAGTGCTTTGTGAACTATAAGTTGCCAAATGTTTAATTCACCTTGCCAAAAATTCTAACGGGTCTCAAATTGTTTATTAGAGTCTAATGAGTAAATCAAAAAAGTATAACAGTTAACCAATAAAATGTTTGTCTGTTATCGTTAAAAGAACTTAACTAAAAAATTTGCACTATACATTAGTTATATAGGTCCTAAAAAGTGCCTTGTGAACTATATGGTGCCAAATGTTTAATTCATATTGCAAAAAAAACTAATGGGTCTCAAAATGTTTATTACAGTCTAATAAGTAAATAATAAAAGTATAACAGTTAACCAATAAAAGGTTTGTCTGTTATCGTTAAAAGAACTTAACTAAAACATTTGCTCTATACATTAGTTACATAGGTCCTAAAAAGTTCCTTGTGAACTATAAGGTGCCAAATGTTTAATTCACCTTGCAAAAAGTTCTAACGGGTCTCAAAATGTTTATTAGAGTCTAATAAGTAAATAATAAAAGTATAACAGTTAACCAATAAATGGTTTGTCTGTTATCGTTAAAAGAACTTAACTACAAAATTTGCACTATACATTAGTTGTACAGGTCCTAAACAGTGCCTTGTGAACTATATGGTGCCAAAAGTTTAATTCACATTCCTAAAAGTTCTAACGCGTCTCAAAATGTTTATTAGAGTCTAATAAGTAAATCAAAAAAGTATAACGGTTAACCAATAAAATGTTTGTCTGTTATCGTTAAAAGAACTAAACAACAACATATGCACTATAATGACTATACATTAGTTATATAGGTCCTAAACAGTGCCTTGTGAACTATATGGTGCAAATTGTTTAATTCACATTCCCAAAAGTTCTAACGCATCTCAAAATGTTTATTAGAGTCTAAGACGTAAATCAAAAAAGTATAATAGTTAACCAATAAAAGGTTTGTCTGTTATCGTTAAAAGAACTTAACTACAACATATGCACTATACATTAGTTTTATAGGACCTAAAAAGTGCCTTGTGAACTATATAATGCAAAATGTTTAATTCACATTTCTAAAAGTTCTAACGCATCTGAAAATGTTTATTAGAGTCTAATAAGTAAATAATAAAAGTATAACAGTTAACCAATAAAAGGTTTGTCTGTTATCGTTAAAAGAACTTAACTAAAACATTTGCACTATACATTAATTACATAGGTCCTAAACTGTGCCTTGTGAACTATATGTTGCCAAATGTTTAATTCACTTTTCAAAAAAAACTAATGAGTCTCAAATTGTTTACTAGATTCTAATAAGTAAATAATAAAAGTATAACAGGTAACCAATAAAAGGTTTGTCTGTTATCGTTAAAAGAACTTAACTAAAACATTTGCACTATACATTAATTACATAGGTCCTAAAAAGTGCCTTGTGAACTATATGGTGCAAAATGTTTAATTCACATTCCCAAAAGTTCTAACGCGTCTCAAAATGTTTATTAGAGTCTAATAAGTAAATAATAAAAGTATAACAGTTAACCAATAAAAGGTTTGTCTGTTATCGTTAAAAGAATTTAACTACAAAATTTGCACTATACATTAGTTGTATAGGTCCTAAACAGTGCCTTGTGAACTATATGGTGCAAAATGTTTAATTCACAATCCTAAAAGTTCTAACGCGTCTCAAAATGTTTATTAGTGTCTAATAAGTAAATAATAAAAGTATAACAGTTAACCAATAAAAGGTTTGTGTGTTATCGTTAAATGAACTTAACTACAACATAAGTACTATACATTTGTTATATAGGACCTAAACAGTGCCTTGTGAACTATATGTTGCCAAATGTTTAATTCACTTTTCAAAAAAAACTGATGAGTCTCAAATTGTTTACTAGAGTCTAATAAGTAGATAATAAAAGTCTAACAGGTAACCAATAAAAGGTTTGTCGGTTATCGTTAAAAGAACTTAACTAAAACATTTGCACTATACATTAATTACATAGGTCCTAAAAAGTGCCTTGTGAACTATATGGTGCAAAATGTTTAATTCACATTCCCAAAAGTTCTAACGCGTCTCAAAATGTTTATTAGAGTCTAATAAGTAAATAATAAAAGTATAACAGTTAACCAATAAAAGGTTTGTCTGTTATCGTTAAAAGAATTTAACTACAAAATTTGCACTATACATTAGTTGTATAGGTCCTAAACAGTGCCTTGTGAACTATATGGTGCAAAATGTTTAATTCACAATCCTAAAAGTTCTAACGCGTCTCAAAATGTTTATTAGCGTCTAATAAGTAAATAATAAAAGTATAACAGTTAACCAATAAAAGGTTTGTGTGTTATCGTTAAATGAACTTAACTACAAGATATGTACTATACATTAGTTATATAGGACCTAAAAAGTGCCTTGTGAACTATATGGTGCAAAAGGTTTAATTCACATTCCTAAAAGTTCTAACGGGTCTCAAAATGTTTATTACAGTCTAATAAGTAAATAATAAAAGTATAACAGTTAACCATTAAAAGGTTTGTCTGTTATCGTTAAAAGAACTTAACTACAAAATTTGCACTATACATTAGTTGTATAGGTCCTAAACAGTGCCTTGTGAACTATATGGTGCAAAAGGTTTAATTCACATTCCTAAAAGTTCTAACGGGTCTCAAAATGTTTATTACAGTCTAATAAGTAAATAATAAAAGTATAACATTTAACCATTAAAAGGTTTGTCTTTTATCGTTAAATGAACTTAACTACAACATATGTACTATACATTAGTTATATAGGACCTAAAAACTGCCTTGTGAACTATATGGTTCAAAATGTGTAATTCACATTCCTAAAAGCTCTACCGCGTCTCAAAATGTGTATTAGAGTCTAATAAGTAAATAATAAAAGTATAACAGTTAACCAATAAAACGTTTTTCTGTTATCGTTAAAAGAACTTAACTAAAAAATTTGCACTATACATTAGTTATACAGGTCCTAAAAAGTGCCTTGTGAACTATATGGTGCCAAATGTGTAATTCACATTGCAAAAAAACTAATGGGTCTCAAAATGTTTATTATAGTCTAATAAGTAAATAACAAAAGTATAACAGGTAACCAATAAAAGGTTTGTCTGTTATCGTTGAAAGAACTTAACTAAAACCATTGCTCTATACATTAGTTATATAGGTCCTAAAAAGTACTTTGTGAACTATAAGGTGCCAAATGTTTAATTCACCTTGCAAAAAGTTCTAACGGGTCTCAAAATGTTTATTAGAGTCTAATAAGTAAATAACAAAAGTATAACAGTTAACCAATAAAACGTTTGTCTGTTATCGTTAAAAGAACTTAACTACAACATATGCAGTATACATTAGTAATGAAGGTCCTAAACAGTGCCTTGTGAACTATATGGTGCCAAATGTTTAATTCGGATTCCTCAAAGTTCTAACGGGTCTCAAAATGTTTATTAGAGGCTAATAAGTAAATAATAAACGTATAACAGTTAACCAATAAAAGGTTTGTCTGTTATCGTTAAAAGAACTTAACTACAAAATTTGCACTATACATTAGTTGTATAGGTCCTAAACAGTGCCTTGTGAACTATATGGTGCAAAATGCTTAATTCACATTCCTAAAAGTTCTAACGTGTCTCAAAATGTTTATTATAATCTAATAAGTAAATAATAAAAGTATAACAGTTAACCAATAAAAGGTTTGTCTTTTATCGTTAAAAGAATTTAACTACAAAATTTGAACTTTACTTTAGTCGTATAGGTCCTAAAAAGTGCCTTGTGAACTATATGGTGCAAAATGTGTAATTCACATTCCTAAAAGTTCTAACGCGTCTCAAAATGTTTATTAGAGTCAAAAAAGTAAATAATAAAAGTATAACAGTTAACCAATAAAAGGTTTGTCTGTTATCGTTAAATAAACTTAACTACAAGATATGTACTATACATTAGTTATATAGGAACTAAAAAGTGCCTTGTGAACTATATGGTGCCAAATGTTTAATTCATATTGCAAAAACATCTAATGAGTCTCAAAATGTTTATTAGAGTCTAATAAGTAAATAATAAAAGTACAACAGTTAACCAATAAAAGGTTTGTCTGTTATCGTTAAATGAACTTAAATACAACATATGTACTATACATTAGTTATATAGGACCTAAAAACTGCCTTGTGAACTATATGGTGCAAAATATTTAATGCACATTCCCAAAAGTTTTAACGCGTCTCAAAAAGTGTATTAGAGTCTAATAAGTAAATAATAAAAGTATAACAATTAACCAATAAAAGGTTTGTCTGTTATCGTTAAAAGAACTTAACTAAAACATTTGCTCTATACATTAGTTGTATAGGTCCTAAAAAGTGCCTTGTGAACTACAAGGTGCCAAATGTTTAATTTACCTTGCAAAAAGTTCTAACGGGTCTCAAAATGTTTATTAGAGTCTAATAAGTAAATAATAAAATTATAACAGTTAACCAATAAAAGGTTTGTCTGTTATCGTTAAAAGAACTTAACTACAAAATTTGCACTATACATTAGTTGTACAGGTCCTAAACAGTGCCTTGTGAACTATATGGTGCCAAATGTTTAATTCACATTCCTAAAAGTTCTAACGCGTCTCAAAATGTTTATTAGAGTCTATTAAGTAAATAATAAAAGTATAACAGTTAACCAATAAAAGGTTTGTCTGTTATCGTTAAAAGAACTTAACTACAAAATTTGCACTATACATTAGTTGTATAGGTCCTAAACAGTGCCTTGTGAACTATATGGTGCAAAATGTTTAATTCACATTCCTAAAAGTTCTAACGGGTCTCAAAATGTTTATTACAGTCTAATAAGTAAATAATAAAAGTATAACAGTTAACCAATGAAAGGTTTGTCTTTTATCGTTAAATGAACTTAACTACAACATATGTACTATACATTAGTTATATAGGACCTAAAAACTGCCTTGTGAACTATATGGTGCAAAATGTGTAATTCACATTCCTAAAAGCTCTAACGCGTCTCAAAATGTGTATTAGAATCTAATAAGTAAATAATAAAAGTATAACAGTTAACCAATAAAACGTTTGTCTGTTATCGTTAAAAGAACTTAACTAAAAAATTTGCTCTATACATTAGTTATACAGGTCCTAAAAAGTGCCTTGTGAACTATATGGTGCCAAATGTGTAATTCACATTGCAAAAAAAACTAATGGGTCTCAAAATGTTTATTATAGTCTAATAAGTAAATAACAAAAGTATAACAGGTAACCAATAAAAGGTTTGTCTGTTATCGTTGAAAGAACTTAACTAAAACCATTGCTCTATACATTAGTTATATAGGTCTTAAAAAGTGCCTTGTGAACTATAAGGTGCCAAATGTTTAATTCACCTTGCAAAAAGTTCTAACGGGTCTCAAAATGTTTATTAGAGTCTAATAAGTAAATCAAAAAAGTATAACAGTTAACCAATAAAAGGTTTGTCTGTTATCGTTAAAAGAACTTAACTACAACATATGCAGTATACATTAGTAATATAGGTCCTAAACAGTGCCTTGTGAACTATATGGTGCAAAATGTGTAATTCACATTCCTAAAAGCTCTAACGCGTCTCAAAATGTTTATTAGAGTCAAAAAAGTAAATAATAAAAGTATAACAGTTAACCAATAAAAGGTTTGTCTGTTATCGTTAAATAAACTTAACTACAACATATGTACTATACATTAGTTATATAGGAACTAAAAAGTGCCTTGTGAACTATATGGTGCCAAATGTTTAATTCATATTGCAAAAACATCTAATGAGTCTCAAAATGTTTATTAGAGTCTAATAAGTAAATAATAAAAGTACAACAGTTAACCAATAAAAGGTTTGTCTGTTATCGTTAAATGAACTTAAATACAACATATGTACTATACATTAGTTATATAGGACCTAAAAACTGCCTTGTGAACTATATGGTGCAAAATATTTAATGCACATTCCCAAAAGTTCTAACGCGTCTCAAAATGTTTATTAGAGTCTAATAAGTAAATAATAAAAGTACAACAGTTAACCAATAAAAGGTTTGTCTGTTATCGTTAAATGAACTTAACTACAAGATATGTACTATACATTAGTTATATAGGACCTAAAAAGTGCCTTGTGAACTATATGGTGCAAAATGTTTAATTCACATTCCTAAAAGTTCTAACGCGTCTCAAAATGTTTATTAGAGTCTAATAAGTAAATATTAAAAGTATAACAGTTAACCAATAAAAGGTTTGTCTGTTATCGTTAAAAGAACTTAACTACAAAATTTACACTATACATTAGTTGTACAGGTCCTAAACAGTGCCTTGTGAACTATATGGTGCCAAATGTTTAATTCACATTCCTAAAAGTTCTAACGCGTCTCAAAATGTTTATTAGAGTCTATTAAGTAAATAATAAAAGTATAACAGTTAACCAATAAAAGGTTTGTCTGTTATCGTTAAAAGAACTTAACTACAAAATTTGCACTATACATTAGTTGTATAGGTCCTAAACAGTGCCTTGTGAACTATATGGTGCAAAATGTTTAATTCACATTCCTAAAAGTTCTAACGGGTCTCAAAATGTTTATTACAGTCTAATAAGTAAATATTAAAAGTATAACAGTTAACCAATAAAAGGTTTGTCTTTTATCGTTAAATGAACTTAACTACAACATATGTACTATACATTAGTTATATAGGACCTAAAAACTGCCTTGTGAACTATATGGTGCAAAATGTGTAATTCACATTCCTAAAAGCTCTAACGCGTCTCAAAATGTGTATTAGAATCTAATAAGTAAATAATAAAAGTATAACAGTTAACCAATAAAACGTTTGTCTGTTATCGTTAAAAGAACTTAACTAAAAAATTTGCACTATACATAAGTTATACAGGTCCTAAAAAGTGCCTTGTGAACTATATGGTGCCAAATGTGTAATTCACATTGCAAAAAAAACTAATGGGTCTCAAAATGTTTATTATAGTCTAATAAATAAATAACAAAAGTATAACAGGTAACCAATAAAAGGTTTGTCTGTTATCGTTGAAAGAACTTAACTAAAACCATTGCTCTATACATTAGTTATATAGGTCTTAAAAAGTGCCTTGTGAACTATAAGGTGCCAAATGTTTAATTCACCTTGCAAAAAGTTCTAACGGGTCTCAAAATGTTTATTAGAGTCTAATAAGTAAATCAAAAAAGTATAACAGTTAACCAATAAAAGGTTTGTCTGTTATCGTTAAAAGAACTTAACTACAACATATGCAGTATACATTAGTAATATAGGTCCTAAACAGTGCCTTGTGAACTATATGGTGCC
This sequence comes from Clavelina lepadiformis, assembly GCF_947623445.1. NCBI lineage: Eukaryota > Metazoa > Chordata > Ascidiacea > Aplousobranchia > Clavelinidae > Clavelina > Clavelina lepadiformis. The sequence continues at coordinate 11,970,471 of NC_135243.1, read as the reverse complement.
AAATGTTTAATTCGGATTCCTCAAAGTTTTAACGGGTCTCAAATTGTTTATTAGAGGCTAATAAGTAAATAATAAACGTATAACAGTTAACCAATAAATAGTTTGTCTGTTATCGTTAAAAGAACTTAACTACAAAATTTGCACTATACATTAGTTGTATAGGTCCTAAACAGTGCCTTGTGAACTATATGGTGCAAAATGCTTAATTCACATTCCTAAAAGTTCTAACGCGTCTCAAAATGTTTATTAGAGTCTAATAAGTAAATAATAAAAGTATAACAGTTAACCAATAAAAGGTTTGTCTGTTATCGTTAAAAGAACTTAGCTACAACATATGCACTATACATTAGTTATATAGGTCCTAAACAGTGCCTTGTGAACTATATGGTGCAAAATGTTTAATTCACATTCCCAAAAGTTCTAACGCTTCTCAAAATGTTTATTATAATCTAATAAGTAAATAATAAAAGTATAACAGTTAACCAATAAAAGGTTTGTCTTTTATCGTTAAAAGATGTTAACTACAAATATTGAACTATACATTACTTGTATAGGTCCTAAAAAGAGCCTTGTGAACTATATGGTGCAAAATGTGTAATTCACATTCCTAAAAGCTCTAACGCGTCTCAAAATGTTTATTAGAGTCAAAAAAGTAAATAATAAAAGTTTAACAGTTAACCAATAAAAGGTTTGTCTGTTATCGTTAAATAAACTTAACTACAACATATGTACTATACATTAGTTATATAGGAACTAAAAAGTGCCTTGTGAACTATATGGTGCCAAATGTTTAATTCATATTGCAAAAACATCTAACGAGTCTCAAAATGTTTATTAGAGTCTAATAAGTAAATAATAAAAGTACAACAGTTAACCAATAAAAGGTTTGTCTGTTATCGTTAAATGAACTTAAATACAACATATGTACTATACATTAGTTATATAGGACCTAAAAACTGCCTTGTGAACTATATGGTGCAAAATATTTAAAGCACATTCCCAAAAGTTCTAACGCGTCTCAAAATGTTTATTAGAGTCTAATAAGTAAATAATAAAAGTACAACAGTTAACCAATAAAAGGTTTGTCTGTTATCGTTAAATGAACTTAACTACAAGATATGTACTATACATTAGTTATATAGGACCTAAAAAGTGCCTTGTGAACTATATGGTGCAAAATGTTTAATTCACATTCCTAAAAGTTCTAACGCGTCTCAAAATGTTTATTAGAGTCTAATAAGTAAATAATAAAAGTATAACAGTTAACCAATAAAAGGTTTGTCTGTTATCGTTAAAAGAACTTAACTACAACATATGTACCATACATTTGTTATAAAGGACCTAAAAAGTGCCTTGTGAACTATATGGTGCCAAATGTTTAATTCACATTCAAAAAGTTCTAACGCATCTCAAAATTTTTATTAGAGTCTAATAAGTAAATAATAAAAGTATAACAATTAACCAATAAAATGTTTGTCTGTTATCGTTAAATGAACTTAACTACAACAAATGTAGTATACATTAGTTATATAGAACCTAAAAAGTGCCTTTTGAACTATATGGTGCAAAATGTTTTATTCACATTCCTAAAAGTTCTAACGCGTCTCAAAATGTTTATTAGAGTCTAATAAGTAAATAATAAAAGTATAACAGTTAACCAATAAAAGGTTTGTCTGTTATCGTTAAAAGAACTTAACTACAACATATGTACCATACATTAGTTATATAGGACCTAAAAAGTGCCTTGTGAACTATATAATGCAAAATGTTTAATTCACATTCAAAAAGTTCTAACGCATCTCAAAATTTTTAGTAGTGTCTAATAAGTAAATAATAAAAGTATAACAGTTAACCAATAAAAGGTTTGTGTGTTATCGTTAAACGAACTTAACTACAACATATGTACTATACATTAGTAATATAGGACCTAAAAAGTGCCTTGTGAACTATATGGTGCAAAATGTTTAATTCACATTCCTAAAAGTTCTAATGAGTCTCAAAATGTTTATTAGAGTCTATTAAGTAAATAATAAAAGTATAACAGTTAACCAATAAAAGGTTTGTCTGTTATCGTTAAATGAACTTAACTACAACAAATGTACTATACATTAGTTATATAGGACCTAAAAACTGCCTTGTGAACTATATGGTGCCAAATGTTTAATTCACATTCCTAAAATTTTTAACGCGCCTCAAAATGTTTATTAGAGTCTAATAAGTAAATAATAAAAGTATAACAGTTAACCAATAAAATTTTGTCTGTTATCGTTAAATGAACTTAACTACAACATATGTACTATACATTAGTTATATAGGACCTAAAAACTGCCTTGTGAACTATATGGTGCAAAATGTGTAAGTCACATTCCTAAAAGCTCTAACGCGTCTCAAAATGTGTATTAGAGTCTAATAAGTAAATAATAAAAGTATAAAAGTTAACCAATAAAAGGTTTTTCTGTTATCGTTAAATGAACTTAACTACAACATATGTACTATACATTAGTTATATAGGACCTAAAAACTGCCTTGTGAACTATATGGTGCAAAATGTTTAATTCATATTGCAAAAACATCTAATGAGTCTCAAAATGTTTATTAGAGTCTAATAAGTAAATAATAAAAGTATAACAGTTAACCAATAAAAGGTTTGTCTGTTATCGTTAAATGAACTTAACTACAACATATGTACTATACATTAGTTATATAGGACCTAAAAACTGCCTTGTGAACTATATGGTGCAAAATGTTTAATGCACATTCCCAAAAGTTCTAACGCGTCTCAAAATGTTTATTAGAGTCTAATAAGTAAATAATAAAAGTATAACAGTTAACCAATAAAAAGTTTTTCTGTTATCGTTAAAAGAACTTAACTAAAATATTTGCACTATACATTAGTTATATAGGTCCTAAAAAGTGCCTTGTGAACTATATGGTGCCAAATGTTTAATTCACATTCCTAAAAGTTCTAACGCATCTCAAAATGTTTATTAGAGTCTATTAAGTAAATATTAAAAGTATAACAGTTAACCAATAAAAGGTTTGTCTTTTATCGTTAAATGAACTTAACTACAACATATGTACTATACATTAGTTATATAGGACCTAAAAACTGCCTTGTGAACTATATGGTGCCAAATGTGTAATTCACATTCCTAAAAGCTCTAACGCGTCTCAAAATGGGTATTAGAGTCTAATAAGTAAATAATAAAATTATAACAGTTAACCAATAAAAGGTTTGTCTGTTATCGTTAAAAGAACTTAACTACAAAATTTGCACTATACATTAGTTGTACAGGTCCTAAACAGTGCCTTGTGAACTATATGGTGCCAAATGTTTAATTCACATTCCTAAAAGTTCTAACGCGTCTCAAAATGTTTATTAGAGTCTATTAAGTAAATAATAAAAGTATAACAGTTAACCAATAAAAGGTTTGTCTGTTATCGTTAAAAGAACTTAACTACAAAATTTGCACTATACATTAGTTGTATAGGTCCTAAACAGTGCCTTGTGAACTATATGGTGCAAAATGTTTAATTCACATTCCTAAAAGTTCTAACGGGTCTCAAAATGTTTATTACAGTCTAATAAGTAAATAATAAAAGTATAACAGTTAACCAATAAAAGGTTTGTCTTTTATCGTTAAATGAACTTAACTACAACATATGTACTATACATTAGTTTTATAGGACCTAAAAACTGCCTTGTGAACTATATGGTGCAAAATGTGTAATTCACATTCCTAAAAGCTCTAACGCGTCTCAAAATGTGTATTAGAATCTAATAAGTAAATAATAAAAGTATAACAGTTAACCAATAAAACGTTTGTCTGTTATCGTTAAAAGAACTTAACTAAAAAATTTGCACTATACATTAGTTATGCAGGTCCTAAAAAGTGCCTTGTGAACTATATGGTGCCAAATGTGTAATTCACATTGCAAAAAAAACTAATGGGTCTCAAAATGTTTATTATAGTCTAATAAGTAAATAACAAAAGTATAACAGGTAACCAATAAAAGGTTTGTCTGTTATCGTTGAAAGAACTTAACTAAAACCATTGCTCTATACATTAGTTATATAGGTCTTAAAAAGTGCCTTGTGAACTATAAGGTGCCAAATGTTTAATTCACCTTGCAAAAAGTTCTAACGGGTCTCAAAATGTTTATTAGAGTCTAATAAGTAAATCAAAAAAGTATAACAGTTAACCAATAAAAGGTTTGTCTGTTATCGTTAAAAGAACTTAACTACAACATATGCAGTATACATTAGTAATATAGGTCCTAAACAGTGCCTTGTGAACTATATGGTGCCAAATGTTTAATTCACATTCCTCAAAGTTCTAACGGGTCTCAAATTGTTTATTAGAGGCTAATAAGTAAATAATAAACGTATAACAGTTAACCAATAAAAGGTTTGTCTGTTATCGTTAAAAGAACTTAACTACAAAATTTGCACTATACATTAGTTGTATAGGTCCTAAACAGTGCCTTGTGAACTATATGGTGCAAAATGCTTAATTCACATTCCTAAAAGTTCTAACGCGTCTCAAAATGTTTATTAGAGTCTAATAAGTAAATAATAAAAGTATAACAGTTAACCAATAAAAGGTTTGTCTGTTATCGTTAAAAGAACTTAGCTACAACATATGCACTATACATTAGTTATATAGGTCCTAAACAGTGCCTTGTGAACTATATGGTGCAAAATGTTTAATTCACATTCCCAAAAGTTCTAACGCTTCTCAAAATGTTTATTATAATCTAATAAGTAAATATTAAAAGTATAACAGTTAACCAATAAAAGGTTTGTCTTTTATCGTTAAAAGATGTTAACTACAAAATTTGAACTATACATTACTTGTATAGGTCCTAAAAAGAGCCTTGTGAACTATATGGTGCAAAATGTGTAATTCACATTCCTAAAAGCTCTAACGCGTCTCAAAATGTTTATTAGAGTCAAAAAAGTAAATAATAAAAGTATAACAGTTAACCAATAAAAGGTTTGTCTGTTATCGTTAAATAAACTTAACTACAACATATGTACTATACATTAGTTATATAGGAACTAAAAAGTGCCTTGTGAACTATATGGTGCCAAATGTTTAATTCATATTGCAAAAACATCTAATGAGTCTCAAAATGTTTATTAGAGTCTAATAAGTAAATAATAAAAGTACAACAGTTAACCAATAAAAGGTTTGTCTGTTATCGTTAAATGAACTTAAATACAACATATGTACTATACATTAGTTATATAGGACCTAAAAACTGCCTTGTGAACTATATGGTGCAAAATATTTAATGCACATTCCCAAAAGTTCTAACGCGTCTCAAAATGTTTATTATAGTCTAATAAGTAAATAACAAAAGTATAACAGGTAACCAATAAAAGGTTTGTCTGTTATCGTTGAAAGAACTTAACTAAAACCATTGCTCTATACATTAGTTATATAGGTCTTAAAAAGTGCCTTGTGAACTATAAGGTGCCAAATGTTTAATTCACCTTGCAAAAAGTTCTAACGGGTCTCAAAATGTTTATTAGAGTCTAATAAGTAAATCAAAAAAGTATAACAGTTAACCAATAAAAGGTTTGTCTGTTATCGTTAAAAGAACTTAACTACAACATATGCAGTATACATTAGTAATATAGGTCCTAAACAGTGCCTTGTGAACTATATGGTGCCAAATGTTTAATTCGGATTCCTCAAAGTTTTAACGGGTCTCAAATTGTTTATTAGAGGCTAATAAGTAAATAATAAACGTATAACAGTTAACCAATAAATAGTTTGTCTGTTATCGTTAAAAGAACTTAACTACAAAATTTGCACTATACATTAGTTGTATAGGTCCTAAACAGTGCCTTGTGAACTATATGGTGCAAAATGCTTAATTCACATTCCTAAAAGTTCTAACGCGTCTCAAAATGTTTATTAGAGTCTAATAAGTAAATAATAAAAGTATAACAGTTAACCAATAAAAGGTTTGTCTGTTATCGTTAAAAGAACTTAGCTACAACATATGCACTATACATTAGTTATATAGGTCCTAAACAGTGCCTTGTGAACTATATGGTGCAAAATGTTTAATTCACATTCCCAAAAGTTCTAACGCTTCTCAAAATGTTTATTATAATCTAATAAGTAAATAATAAAAGTATAACAGTTAACCAATAAAAGGTTTGTCTTTTATCGTTAAAAGATGTTAACTACAAAATTTGAACTATACATTACTTGTATAGGTCCTAAACAGAGCCTTGTGAACTATATGGTGCAAAATGTGTAATTCACATTCCTAAAAGCTCTAACGCGTCTCAAAATGTTTGTTAGAGTCAAAAAAGTAAATAATAAAAGTATAACAGTTAACCAATAAAAGGTTTGTCTGTTATCGTTAAATAAACTTAACTACAACATATGTACTATACATTAGTTATATAGGAACTAAAAAGTGCCTTGTGAACTATATGGTGCCAAATGTTTAATTCATATTGCAAAAACATCTAACGAGTCTCAAAATGTTTATTAGAGTCTAATAAGTAAATAATAAAAGTACAACAGTTAACCAATAAAAGGTTTGTCTGTTATCGTTAAATGAACTTAAATACAACATATGTACTATACATTAGTTATATAGGACCTAAAAACTGCCTTGTGAACTATATGGTGCAAAATATTTAAAGCACATTCCCAAAAGTTCTAACGCGTCTCAAAATGTTTATTAGAGTCTAATAAGTAAATAATAAAAGTACAACAGTTAACCAATAAAAGGTTTGTCTGTTATCGTTAAATGAACTTAACTACAAGATATGTACTATACATTAGTTATATAGGACCTAAAAAGTGCCTTGTGAACTATATGGTGCAAAATGTTTAATTCACATTCCTAAAAGTTCTAACGCGTCTCAAAATGTTTATTAGAGTCTAATAAGTAAATAATAAAAGTATAACAGTTAACCAATAAAAGGTTTGTCTGTTATCGTTAAAAGAACTTAACTACAACATATGTACCATACATTTGTTATAAAGGACCTAAAAAGTGCCTTGTGAACTATATGGTGCCAAATGTTTAATTCACATTCAAAAAGTTCTAACGCATCTCAAAATTTTTATTAGAATCTAATAGGTAAATAATAAAAGTATAACAATTAACCAATAAAATGTTTGTCTGTTATCGTTAAATGAACTTAACTACAACAAATGTAGTATACATTAGTTATATAGGACCTAAAAAGTGCCTTTTGAACTATATGGTGCAAAATGTTTTATTCACATTCCTAAAAGTTCTAACGCGTCTCAAAATGTTTATTAGAGTCTAATAAGTAAATAATAAAAGTATAACAGTTAACCAATAAAAGGTTTGTCTGTTATCGTTAAAAGAACTTAACTACAACATATGTACCATACATTAGTTATATAGGACCTAAAAAGTGCCTTGTGAACTATATAATGCAAAATGTTTAATTCACATTCAAAAAGTTCTAACGCATCTCAAAATTTTTAGTAGTGTCTAATAAGTAAATAATAAAAGTATAACAGTTAACCAATAAAAGGTTTGTGTGTTATCGTTAAACGAACTTAACTACAACATATGTACTATACATTAGTTATATAGGACCTAAAAAGTGCCTTGTGAACTATATGGTGCCAAATGTTTAATTCACATTCCTAAAAGTTCTAATGAGTCTCAAAATGTTTATTAGAGTCTATTAAGTAAATAATAAAAGTATAACAGTTAACCAATAAAAGGTTTGTCTGTTATCGTTAAATGAACTTAACTACAACAAATGTACTATACATTAGTTATATAGGACCTAAAAACTGCCTTGTGAACTATATGGTGCCAAATGTTTAATTCACATTCCTAAAATTTTTAACGCGCCTCAAAATGTTTATTAGAGTCTAATAAGTAAATAATAAAAGTATAACAGTTAACCAATAAAATTTTGTCTGTTATCGTTAAATGAACTTAACTACAACATATGTACTATACATTAGTTATATAGGACCTAAAAACTGCCTTGTGAACTATATGGTGCAAAATGTGTAAGTCACATTCCTAAAAGCTCTAACGCGTCTCAAAATGTGTATTAGAGTCTAATAAGTAAATAACAAAAGTATAAAAGTTAACCAATAAAAGGTTTTTCTGTTATCGTTAAATGAACTTAACTACAACATATGTACTATACATTAGTTATATAGGACCTAAAAACTGCCTTGTGAACTATATGGTGCAAAATGTTTAATTCATATTGCAAAAACATCTAATGAGTCTCAAAATGTTTATTAGAGTCTAATAAGTAAATAATAAAAGTATAACAGTTAACCAATAAAAGGTTTGTCTGTTATCGTTAAATTAACTTAACTACAACATAAGAACTATACATTAGTTATATAGGACCTAAAAACTGCCTTGTGAACTATATGGTGCAAAATGTTTAATGCACATTCCCAAAAGTTCTAACGCGTCTCAAAATGTTTATTAGAGTCTAATAAGTAAATAATAAAAGTATAACAGTTAACCAATAAAAAGTTTTTCTGTTATCGTTAAAAGAACTTAACTAAAATATTTGCACTATACATTAGTTATATAGGTCCTAAAAAGTGCCTTGTGAACTATATGGTGCCAAATGTTTAATTCACATTCCTAAAAGTTCTAACGCATCTCAAAATGTTTATTAGAGTCTATTAAGTAAATAATAAAAGTATAACAGTTAACCAATAAAAGGTTTGTCTTTTATCGTTAAATGAACTTAACTACAACATATGTACTATACATTAGTTATATAGGACCTAAAAACTGCCTTGTGAACTATATGGTGCCAAATGTGTAATTCACATTCCTAAAAGCTCTAACGCGTCTCAAAATGGGTATTAGAGTCTAATAAGTAAATAATAAAATTATAACAGTTAACCAATAAAAGGTTTGTCTGTTATCGTTAAAAGAACTTAACTACAAAATTTGCACTATACATTAGTTGTACAGGTCCTAAACAGTGCCTTGTGAACTATATGGTGCCAAATGTTTAATTCACATTCCTAAAAGTTCTAACGCGTCTCAAAATGTTTATTAGAGTCTATTAAGTAAATAATAAAAGTATAACAGTTAACCAATAAAAGGTTTGTCTGTTATCGTTAAAAGAACTTAACTACAAAATTTGCACTATACATTAGTTGTATAGGTCCTAAACAGTGCCTTGTGAACTATATGGTGCAAAATGTTTAATTCACATTCCTAAAAGTTCTAACGGGTCTCAAAATGTTTATTACAGTCTAATAAGTAAATAATAAAAGTATAACAGTTAACCAATAAAAGGTTTGTCTTTTATCGTTAAATGAACTTAACTACAACATATGTACTATACATTAGTTTTATAGGACCTAAAAACTGCCTTGTGAACTATATGGTGCAAAATGTGTAATTCACATTCCTAAAAGCTCTAACGCGTCTCAAAATGTGTATTAGAATCTAATAAGTAAATAATAAAAGTATAACAGTTAACCAATAAAACGTTTGTCTGTTATCGTTAAAAGAACTTAACTAAAAAATTTGCACTATACATTAGTTATACAGGTCCTAAAAAGTGCCTTGTGAACTATATGGTGCCAAATGTGTAATTCACATTGCAAAAAAAACTAATGGGTCTCAAAATGTTTATTATAGTCTAATAAGTAAATAACAAAAGTATAACAGGTAACCAATAAAAGGTTTGTCTGTTATCGTTGAAAGAACTTAACTAAAACCATTGCTCTATACATTAGTTATATAGGTCTTAAAAAGTGCCTTGTGAACTATAAGGTGCCAAATGTTTAATTCACCTTGCAAAAAGTTCTAACGGGTCTCAAAATGTTTATTAGAGTCTAATAAGTAAATCAAAAAAGTATAACAGTTAACCAATAAAAGGTTTGTCTGTTATCGTTAAAAGAACTTAACTACAACATATGCAGTATACATTAGTAATATAGGTCCTAAACAGTGCCTTGTGAACTATATGGTGCCAAATGTTTAATTCACATTCCTCAAAGTTCTAACGGGTCTCAAATTGTTTATTAGAGGCTAATAAGTAAATAATAAACGTATAACAGTTAACCAATAAAAGGTTTGTCTGTTATCGTTAAAAGAACTTAACTACAAAATTTGCACTATACATTAGTTGTATAGGTCCTAAACAGTGCCTTGTGAACTATATGGTGCAAAATGCTTAATTCACATTCCTAAAAGTTCTAACGCGTCTCAAAATGTTTATTAGAGTCTAATAAGTAAATAATAAAAGTATAACAGTTAACCAATAAAAGGTTTGTCTGTTATCGTTAAAAGAACTTAGCTACAACATATGCACTATACATTAGTTATATAGGTCCTAAACAGTGCCTTGTGAACTATATGGTGCAAAATGTTTAATTCACATTCCCAAAAGTTCTAACGCTTCTCAAAATGTTTATTATAATCTAATAAGTAAATAATAAAAGTATAACAGTTAACCAATAAAAGGTTTGTCTTTTATCGTTAAAAGATGTTAACTACAAAATTTGAACTATACATTACTTGTATAGGTCCTAAAAAGAGCCTTGTGAACTATATGGTGCAAAATGTGTAATTCACATTCCTTAAAGCTCTAACGCGTCTCAAAATGTTTATTAGAGTCAAAAAAGTAAATAATAAAAGTATAACAGTTAACCAATAAAAGGTTTGTCTGTTATCGTTAAATAAACTTAACTACAACATATGTACTATACATTAGTTATATAGGAACTAAAAAGTGCCTTGTGAACTATATGGTGCCAAATGTTTAATTCATATTGCAAAAACATCTAATGAGTCTCAAAATGTTTATTAGAGTCTAATAAGTAAATAATAAAAGTACAACAGTTAACCAATAAAAGGTTTGTCTGTTATCGTTAAATGAACTTAAATACAACATATGTACTATACATTAGTTATATAGGACCTAAAAACTGCCTTGTGAACTATATGGTGCAAAATATTTAATGCACATTCCCAAAAGTTCTAACGCGTCTCAAAATGTTTATTAGAGTCTAATAAGTAAATAATAAAAGTACAACAGTTAACCAATAAAAGGTTTGTCTGTTATCGTTAAATGAACTTAACTACAAGATATGTACTATACATTAGTTATATAGGACCTAAAAACTGCCTTGTGAACTATATGGTGCAAAATGTGTAAGTCACATTCCTAAAAGCTCTAACGCGTCTCAAAATGTGTATTAGAGTCTAATAAGTAAATAATAAAAGTATAAAAGTTAACCAATAAAAGGTTTTTCTGTTATCGTTAAATGAACTTAACTACAACATATGTACTATACATTAGTTATATAGGACCTAAAAACTGCCTTGTGAACTATATGGTGCAAAATGTTTAATTCATATTGCAAAAACATCTAATGAGTCTCAAAATGTTTATTAGAGTCTAATAAGTAAATAATAAAAGTATAACAGTTAACCAATAAAAGGTTTGTCTGTTATCGTTAAATGAACTTAACTACAACATATGTACTATACATTAGTTATATAGGACCTAAAAACTGCCTTGTGAACTATATGGTGCAAAATGTTTAATGCACATTCCCAAAAGTTCTAACGCGTCTCAAAATGTTTATTAGAGTCTAATAAGTAAATAATAAAAGTATAACAGTTAACCAATAAAAAGTTTTTCTGTTATCGTTAAAAGAACTTAACTAAAATATTTGCACTATACATTAGTTATATAGGTCCTAAAAAGTGCCTTGTGAACTATATGGTGCCAAATGTTTAATTCACATTCCTAAAAGTTCTAACGCATCTCAAAATGTTTATTAGAGTCTATTAAGTAAATAATAAAAGTATAACAGTTAACCAATAAAAGGTTTGTCTTTTATCGTTAAATGAACTTAACTACAACATATGTACTATACATTAGTTATATAGGAACTAAAAAGTGCCTTGTGAACTATATGGTGCCAAATGTTTAATTCATATTGCAAAAACATCTAACGAGTCTCAAAATGTTTATTAGAGTCTAATAAGTAAATAATAAAAGTACAACAGTTAACCAATAAAAGGTTTGTCTGTTATCGTTAAATGAACTTAAATACAACATATGTACTATACATTAGTTATATAGGACCTAAAAACTGCCTTGTGAACTATATGGTGCAAAATATTTAAAGCACATTCCCAAAAGTTCTAACGCGTCTCAAAATGTTTATTAGAGTCTAATAAGTAAATAATAAAAGTACAACAGTTAACCAATAAAAGGTTTGTCTGTTATCGTTAAATGAACTTAACTACAAGATATGTACTATACATTAGTTATATAGGACCTAAAAAGTGCCTTGTGAACTATATGGTGCAAAATGTTTAATTCACATTCCTAAAAGTTCTAACGCGTCTCAAAATGTTTATTAGAGTCTAATAAGTAAATAATAAAAGTATAACAGTTAACCAATAAAAGGTTTGTCTGTTATCGTTAAAAGAACTTAACTACAACATATGTACCATACATTTGTTATAAAGGACCTAAAAAGTGCCTTGTGAACTATATGGTGCCAAATGTTTAATTCACATTCAAAAAGTTCTAACGCATCTCAAAATTTTTATTAGAATCTAATAGGTAAATAATAAAAGTATAACAATTAACCAATAAAATGTTTGTCTGTTATCGTTAAATGAACTTAACTACAACAAATGTAGTATACATTAGTTATATAGGACCTAAAAAGTGCCTTTTGAACTATATGGTGCAAAATGTTTTATTCACATTCCTAAAAGTTCTAACGCGTCTCAAAATGTTTATTAGAGTCTAATAAGTAAATAATAAAAGTATAACAGTTAACCAATAAAAGGTTTGTCTGTTATCGTTAAAAGAACTTAACTACAACATATGTACCATACATTAGTTATATAGGACCTAAAAAGTGCCTTGTGAACTATATAATGCAAAATGTTTAATTCACATTCAAAAAGTTCTAACGCATCTCAAAATTTTTAGTAGTGTCTAATAAGTAAATAATAAAAGTATAACAGTTAACCAATAAAAGGTTTGTGTGTTATCGTTAAACGAACTTAACTACAACATATGTACTATACATTAGTTATATAGGACCTAAAAAGTGCCTTGTGAACTATATGGTGCCAAATGTTTAATTCACATTCCTAAAAGTTCTAATGAGTCTCAAAATGTTTATTAGAGTCTATTAAGTAAATAATAAAAGTATAACAGTTAACCAATAAAAGGTTTGTCTGTTATCGTTAAATGAACTTAACTACAACAAATGTACTATACATTAGTTATATAGGACCTAAAAACTGCCTTGTGAACTATATGGTGCCAAATGTTTAATTCACATTCCTAAAATTTTTAACGCGCCTCAAAATGTTTATTAGAGTCTAATAAGTAAATAATAAAAGTATAACAGTTAACCAATAAAATTTTGTCTGTTATCGTTAAATGAACTTAACTACAACATATGTACTATACATTAGTTATATAGGACCTAAAAACTGCCTTGTGAACTATATGGTGCAAAATGTGTAAGTCACATTCCTAAAAGCTCTAACGCGTCTCAAAATGTGTATTAGAGTCTAATAAGTAAATAACAAAAGTATAAAAGTTAACCAATAAAAGGTTTTTCTGTTATCGTTAAATGAACTTAACTACAACATATGTACTATACATTAGTTATATAGGACCTAAAAACTGCCTTGTGAACTATATGGTGCAAAATGTTTAATTCATATTGCAAAAACATCTAATGAGTCTCAAAATGTTTATTAGAGTCTAATAAGTAAATAATAAAAGTATAACAGTTAACCAATAAAAGGTTTGTCTGTTATCGTTAAATTAACTTAACTACAACATAAGAACTATACATTAGTTATATAGGACCTAAAAACTGCCTTGTGAACTATATGGTGCAAAATGTTTAATGCACATTCCCAAAAGTTCTAACGCGTCTCAAAATGTTTATTAGAGTCTAATAAGTAAATAATAAAAGTATAACAGTTAACCAATAAAAAGTTTTTCTGTTATCGTTAAAAGAACTTAACTAAAATATTTGCACTATACATTAGTTATATAGGTCCTAAAAAGTGCCTTGTGAACTATATGGTGCCAAATGTTTAATTCACATTCCTAAAAGTTCTAACGCATCTCAAAATGTTTATTAGAGTCTATTAAGTAAATAATAAAAGTATAACAGTTAACCAATAAAAGGTTTGTCTTTTATCGTTAAATGAACTTAACTACAACATATGTACTATACATTAGTTATATAGGACCTAAAAACTGCCTTGTGAACTATATGGTGCCAAATGTGTAATTCACATTCCTAAAAGCTCTAACGCGTCTCAAAATGGGTATTAGAGTCTAATAAGTAAATAATAAAATTATAACAGTTAACCAATAAAAGGTTTGTCTGTTATCGTTAAAAGAACTTAACTACAAAATTTGCACTATACATTAGTTGTACAGGTCCTAAACAGTGCCTTGTGAACTATATGGTGCCAAATGTTTAATTCACATTCCTAAAAGTTCTAACGCGTCTCAAAATGTTTATTAGAGTCTATTAAGTAAATAATAAAAGTATAACAGTTAACCAATAAAAGGTTTGTCTGTTATCGTTAAAAGAACTTAACTACAAAATTTGCACTATACATTAGTTGTATAGGTCCTAAACAGTGCCTTGTGAACTATATGGTGCAAAATGTTTAATTCACATTCCTAAAAGTTCTAACGGGTCTCAAAATGTTTATTACAGTCTAATAAGTAAATAATAAAAGTATAACAGTTAACCAATAAAAGGTTTGTCTTTTATCGTTAAATGAACTTAACTACAACATATGTACTATACATTAGTTTTATAGGACCTAAAAACTGCCTTGTGAACTATATGGTGCAAAATGTGTAATTCACATTCCTAAAAGCTCTAACGCGTCTCAAAATGTGTATTAGAATCTAATAAGTAAATAATAAAAGTATAACAGTTAACCAATAAAACGTTTGTCTGTTATCGTTAAAAGAACTTAACTAAAAAATTTGCACTATACATTAGTTATACAGGTCCTAAAAAGTGCCTTGTGAACTATATGGTGCCAAATGTGTAATTCACATTGCAAAAAAAACTAATGGGTCTCAAAATGTTTATTATAGTCTAATAAGTAAATAACAAAAGTATAACAGGTAACCAATAAAAGGTTTGTCTGTTATCGTTGAAAGAACTTAACTAAAACCATTGCTCTATACATTAGTTATATAGGTCTTAAAAAGTGCCTTGTGAACTATAAGGTGCCAAATGTTTAATTCACCTTGCAAAAAGTTCTAACGGGTCTCAAAATGTTTATTAGAGTCTAATAAGTAAATCAAAAAAGTATAACAGTTAACCAATAAAAGGTTTGTCTGTTATCGTTAAAAGAACTTAACTACAACATATGCAGTATACATTAGTAATATAGGTCCTAAACAGTGCCTTGTGAACTATATGGTGCCAAATGTTTAATTCACATTCCTCAAAGTTCTAACGGGTCTCAAATTGTTTATTAGAGGCTAATAAGTAAATAATAAACGTATAACAGTTAACCAATAAAAGGTTTGTCTGTTATCGTTAAAAGAACTTAACTACAAAATTTGCACTATACATTAGTTGTATAGGTCCTAAACAGTGCCTTGTGAACTATATGGTGCAAAATGCTTAATTCACATTCCTAAAAGTTCTAACGCGTCTCAAAATGTTTATTAGAGTCTAATAAGTAAATAATAAAAGTATAACAGTTAACCAATAAAAGGTTTGTCTGTTATCGTTAAAAGAACTTAGCTACAACATATGCACTATACATTAGTTATATAGGTCCTAAACAGTGCCTTGTGAACTATATGGTGCAAAATGTTTAATTCACATTCCCAAAAGTTCTAACGCTTCTCAAAATGTTTATTATAATCTAATAAGTAAATAATAAAAGTATAACAGTTAACCAATAAAAGGTTTGTCTTTTATCGTTAAAAGATGTTAACTACAAAATTTGAACTATACATTACTTGTATAGGTCCTAAAAAGAGCCTTGTGAACTATATGGTGCAAAATGTGTAATTCACATTCCTTAAAGCTCTAACGCGTCTCAAAATGTTTATTAGAGTCAAAAAAGTAAATAATAAAAGTATAACAGTTAACCAATAAAAGGTTTGTCTGTTATCGTTAAATAAACTTAACTACAACATATGTACTATACATTAGTTATATAGGAACTAAAAAGTGCCTTGTGAACTATATGGTGCCAAATGTTTAATTCATATTGCAAAAACATCTAATGAGTCTCAAAATGTTTATTAGAGTCTAATAAGTAAATAATAAAAGTACAACAGTTAACCAATAAAAGGTTTGTCTGTTATCGTTAAATGAACTTAAATACAACATATGTACTATACATTAGTTATATAGGACCTAAAAACTGCCTTGTGAACTATATGGTGCAAAATATTTAATGCACATTCCCAAAAGTTCTAACGCGTCTCAAAATGTTTATTAGAGTCTAATAAGTAAATAATAAAAGTACAACAGTTAACCAATAAAAGGTTTGTCTGTTATCGTTAAATGAACTTAACTACAAGATATGTACTATACATTAGTTATATAGGACCTAAAAACTGCCTTGTGAACTATATGGTGCAAAATGTGTAAGTCACATTCCTAAAAGCTCTAACGCGTCTCAAAATGTGTATTAGAGTCTAATAAGTAAATAATAAAAGTATAAAAGTTAACCAATAAAAGGTTTTTCTGTTATCGTTAAATGAACTTAACTACAACATATGTACTATACATTAGTTATATAGGACCTAAAAACTGCCTTGTGAACTATATGGTGCAAAATGTTTAATTCATATTGCAAAAACATCTAATGAGTCTCAAAATGTTTATTAGAGTCTAATAAGTAAATAATAAAAGTATAACAGTTAACCAATAAAAGGTTTGTCTGTTATCGTTAAATGAACTTAACTACAACATATGTACTATACATTAGTTATATAGGACCTAAAAACTGCCTTGTGAACTATATGGTGCAAAATGTTTAATGCACATTCCCAAAAGTTCTAACGCGTCTCAAAATGTTTATTAGAGTCTAATAAGTAAATAATAAAAGTATAACAGTTAACCAATAAAAAGTTTTTCTGTTATCGTTAAAAGAACTTAACTAAAATATTTGCACTATACATTAGTTATATAGGTCCTAAAAAGTGCCTTGTGAACTATATGGTGCCAAATGTTTAATTCACATTCCTAAAAGTTCTAACGCATCTCAAAATGTTTATTAGAGTCTATTAAGTAAATAATAAAAGTATAACAGTTAACCAATAAAAGGTTTGTCTTTTATCGTTAAATGAACTTAACTACAACATATGTACTATACATTAGTTATATAGGACCTAAAAACTGCCTTGTGAACTATATGGTGCCAAATGTGTAATTCACATTCCTAAAAGCTCTAACGCGTCTCAAAATGGGTATTAGAGTCTAATAAGTAAATAATAAAATTATAACAGTTAACCAATAAAAGGTTTGTCTGTTATCGTTAAAAGAACTTAACTACAAAATTTGCACTATACATTAGTTGTACAGGTCCTAAACAGTGCCTTGTGAACTATATGGTGCCAAATGTTTAATTCACATTCCTAAAAGTTCTAACGCGTCTCAAAATGTTTATTAGAGTCTATTAAGTAAATAATAAAAGTATAACAGTTAACCAATAAAAGGTTTGTCTGTTATCGTTAAAAGAACTTAACTACAAAATTTGCACTATACATTAGTTGTATAGGTCCTAAACAGTGCCTTGTGAACTATATGGTGCAAAATGTTTAATTCACATTCCTAAAAGTTCTAACGGGTCTCAAAATGTTTATTACAGTCTAATAAGTAAATAATAAAAGTATAACAGTTAACCAATAAAAGGTTTGTCTTTTATCGTTAAATGAACTTAACTACAACATATGTACTATACATTAGTTATATAGGACCTAAAAACTGCCTTGTGAACTATATGGTGCAAAATGTGTAATTCACATTCCTAAAAGCTCTAACGCGTCTCAAAATGTGTATTAGAATCTAATAAGTAAATAATAAAAGTATAACAGTTAACCAATAAAACGTTTGTCTGTTATCGTTAAAAGAACTTAACTAAAAAATTTGCACTATACATTAGTTATACAGGTCCTAAAAAGTGCCTTGTGAACTATATGGTGCCAAATGTGTAATTCACATTGCAAAAAAAACTAATGGGTCTCAAAATGTTTATTATAGTCTAATAAGTAAATAACAAAAGTATAACAGGTAACCAATAAAAGGTTTGTCTGTTATCGTTGAAAGAACTTAACTAAAACCATTGCTCTATACATTAGTTATATAGGTCTTAAAAAGTGCCTTGTGAACTATAAGGTGCCAAATGTTTAATTCACCTTGCAAAAAGTTCTAACGGGTCTCAAAATGTTTATTAGAGTCTAATAAGTAAATCAAAAAAGTATAACAGTTAACCAATAAAAGGTTTGTCTGTTATCGTTAAAAGAACTTAACTACAACATATGCAGTATACATTAGTAATATAGGTCCTAAATAGTGCCTTGTGAACTATATGGTGCCAAATGTTTAATTCACATTCCTCAAAGTTCTAACGGGTCTCAAATTGTTTATTAGAGGCTAATAAGTAAATATTAAACGTATAACAGTTAACCAATAAAAGGTTTGTCTGTTATCGTTAAATGAACTTAACTACAAAATTTGCACTATACATTAGTTGTATAGGTCCTAAACAGTGCCTTGTGAACTATATGGTGCAAAATGTTTAATTCACATTCCCAAAAGTTCTAACGCTTCTCAAAATGTTTATTATAATCTAATAAGTAAATAATAAAAGTATAACAGTTAACCAATAAAAGGTTTGTCTTTTATCGTTAAAAGATGTTAACTACAAAATTTGAACTATACATTACTTGTATAGGTCCTAAAAAGAGCCTTGTGAACTATATGGTGCAAAATGTGTAATTCACATTCCTAAAAGCTCTAACGCGTCTCAAAATGTTTATTAGAGTCAAAAAAGTAAATAATAAAAGTATAACAGTTAACCAATAAAAGGTTTGTCTGGTATCGTTAAATAAACTTAACTACAACATATGTACTATACATTAGTTATATAGGAACTAAAAAGTGCCTTGTGAACTATATGGTGCCAAATGTTTAATTCATATTGCAAAAACATCTAATGAGTCTCAAAATGTTTATTAGAGTCTAATAAGTAAATAATAAAAGTACAACAGTTAACCAATAAAAGGTTTGTCTGTTATCGTTAAATGAACTTAAATACAACATATGTACTATACATTAGTTATATAGGACCTAAAAACTGCCTTGTGAACTATATGGTGCAAAATATTTAATGCACATTCCCAAAAGTTCTAACGCGTCTCAAAATGTTTATTAGAGTCTAATAAGTAAATAATAAAAGTACAACAGTTAACCAATAAAAGGTTTGTCTGTTATCGTTAAATGAACTTAACTACAAGATATGTACTATACATTAGTTATATAGGACCTAAAAAGTGCCTTGTGAACTATATGGTGCAAAATGTTTAATTCACATTCCTAAAAGTTCTAACGCGTCTCAAAATGTTTATTAGAGTCTAATAAGTAAATAATAAAAGTATAACAGTTAACCAATAAAAGGTTTGTCTGTTATCGTTAAAAGAACTTAACTACAAAATTTGCACTATACATTAGTTGTACAGGTCCTAAACAGTGCCTTGTGAACTATATGGTGCCAAATGTTTAATTCACATTCCTAAAAGTTCTAACGCGTCTCAAAATGTTTATTAGAGTCTATTAAGTAAATAATAAAAGTATAACAGTTAACCAATAAAAGGTTTGTCTGTTATCGTTAAAAGAACTTAACTACAAAATTTGCACTATACATTAGTTGTATAGGTCCTAAACAGTGCCTTGTGAACTATATGGTGCAAAATGTTTAATTCACATTCCTAAAAGTTCTAACGGGTCTCAAAATGTTTATTACAGTCTAATAAGTAAATAATAAAAGTATAACAGTTAACCAATAAAAGGTTTGTCTTTTATCGTTAAATGAACTTAACTACAACATATGTACTATACATTAGTTATATAGGATCTAAAAACTGCCTTGTGAACTATATGGTGCAAAATGTGTAATTCACATTCCTAAAAGCTCTAACGCGTCTCAAAATGTGTATTAGAATCTAATAAGTAAATAATAAAAGTATAACAGTTAACCAATAAAACGTTTGTCTGTTATCGTTAAAAGAACTTAACTAAAAAATTTGCACTATACATTAGTTATACAGGTCCTAAAAAGTGCCTTGTGAACTATATGGTGCCAAATGTGTAATTCACATTGCAAAAAAAACTAATGGGTCTCAAAATGTTTATTATAGTCTAATAAGTAAATAACAAAAGTATAACAGGTAACCAATAAAAGGTTTGTCTGTTATCGTTGAAAGAACTTAACTAAAACCATTGCTCTATACATTAGTTATATAGGTCTTAAAAAGTGCCTTGTGAACTATAAGGTGCCAAATGTTTAATTCACCTTGCAAAAAGTTCTAACGGGTCTCAAAATGTTTATTAGAGTCTAATAAGTAAATCAAAAAAGTATAACAGTTAACCAATAAAAGGTTTGTCTGTTATCGTTAAAAGAACTTAACTACAACATATGCAGTATACATTAGTAATATAGGTCCTAAACAGTGCCTTGTGAACTATATGGTGCCAAATGTTTAATTCGGATTCCTCAAAGTTTTAACGGGTCTCAAATTGTTTATTAGAGGCTAATAAGTAAATAATAAACGTATAACAGTTAACCAATAAATAGTTTGTCTGTTATCGTTAAAAGAACTTAACTACAAAATTTGCACTATACATTAGTTGTATAGGTCCTAAACAGTGCCTTGTGAACTATATGGTGCAAAATGCTTAATTCACATTCCTAAAAGTTCTAACGCGTCTCAAAATGTTTATTAGAGTCTAATAAGTAAATAATAAAAGTATAACAGTTAACCAATAAAAGGTTTGTCTGTTATCGTTAAAAGAACTTAGCTACAACATATGCACTATACATTAGTTATATAGGTCCTAAACAGTGCCTTGTGAACTATATGGTGCAAAATGTTTAATTCACATTCCCAAAAGTTCTAAC
The DNA here is from genome assembly GCF_947623445.1 of Clavelina lepadiformis. Classification (NCBI taxonomy): domain Eukaryota; kingdom Metazoa; phylum Chordata; class Ascidiacea; order Aplousobranchia; family Clavelinidae; genus Clavelina; species Clavelina lepadiformis. The sequence continues at coordinate 11,949,279 of NC_135243.1, read as the reverse complement.
GCTTCTCAAAATGTTTATTATAATCTAATAAGTAAATAATAAAAGTATAACAGTTAACCAATAAAAGGTTTGTCTTTTATCGTTAAAAGATGTTAACTACAAAATTTGAACTATACATTACTTGTATAGGTCCTAAAAAGAGCCTTGTGAACTATATGGTGCAAAATGTGTAATTCACATTCCTAAAAGCTCTAACGCGTCTCAAAATGTTTATTAGAGTCAAAAAAGTAAATAATAAAAGTATAACAGTTAACCAATAAAAGGTTTGTCTGTTATCGTTAAATAAACTTAACTACAACATATGTACTATACATTAGTTATATAGGAACTAAAAAGTGCCTTGTGAACTATATGGTGCCAAATGTTTAATTCATATTGCAAAAACATCTAACGAGTCTCAAAATGTTTATTAGAGTCTAATAAGTAAATAATAAAAGTACAACAGTTAACAAATAAAAGGTTTGTCTGTTATCGTTAAATGAACTTAAATACAACATATGTACTATACATTAGTTATATAGGACCTAAAAACTGCCTTGTGAACTATATGGTGCAAAATATTTAAAGCACATTCCCAAAAGTTCTAACGCGTCTCAAAATGTTTATTAGAGTCTAATAAGTAAATAATAAAAGTACAACAGTTAACCAATAAAAGGTTTGTCTGTTATCGTTAAATGAACTTAACTACAAGATATGTACTATACATTAGTTATATAGGACCTAAAAAGTGCCTTGTGAACTATATGGTGCAAAATGTTTAATTCACATTCCTAAAAGTTCTAACGCGTCTCAAAATGTTTATTAGAGTCTAATAAGTAAATAATAAAAGTATAACAGTTAACCAATAAAAGGTTTGTCTGTTATCGTTAAAAGAACTTAACTACAACATATGTACCATACATTTGTTATAAAGGACCTAAAAAGTGCCTTGTGAACTATATGGTGCCAAATGTTTAATTCACATTCAAAAAGTTCTAACGCATCTCAAAATTTTTATTAGAGTCTAATAAGTAAATAATAAAAGTATAACAATTAACCAATAAAATGTTTGTCTGTTATCGTTAAATGAACTTAACTACAACAAATGTAGTATACATTAGTTATATAGGACCTAAAAAGTGCCTTTTGAACTATATGGTGCAAAATGTTTTATTCACATTCCTAAAAGTTCTAACGCGTCTCAAAATGTTTATTAGAGTCTAATAAGTAAATAATAAAAGTATAACAGTTAACCAATAAAAGGTTTGTCTGTTATCGTTAAAAGAACTTAACTACAACATATGTACCATACATTAGTTATATAGGACCTAAAAAGTGCCTTGTGAACTATATAATGCAAAATGTTTAATTCACATTCAAAAAGTTCTAACGCATCTCAAAATTTTTAGTAGTGTCTAATAAGTAAATAATAAAAGTATAACAGTTAACCAATAAAAGGTTTGTGTGTTATCGTTAAACGAACTTAACTACAACATATGTACTATACATTAGTTATATAGGACCTAAAAAGTGCCTTGTGAACTATATGGTGCAAAATGTTTAATTCACATTCCTAAAAGTTCTAATGAGTCTCAAAATGTTTATTAGAGTCTATTAAGTAAATAATAAAAGTATAACAGTTAACCAATAAAAGGTTTGTCTGTTATCGTTAAATGAACTTAACTACAACAAATGTACTATACATTAGTTATATAGGACCTAAAAACTGCCTTGTGAACTATATGGTGCCAAATGTTTAATTCACATTCCTAAAATTTTTAACGCGTCTCAAAATGTTTATTAGAGTCTAATAAGTAAATAATAAAAGTATAACAGTTAACCAATAAAATTTTGTCTGTTATCGTTAAATGAACTTAACTACAACATATGTACTATACATTAGTTATATAGGACCTAAAAACTGCCTTGTGAACTATATGGTGCAAAATGTGTAAGTCACATTCCTAAAAGCTCTAACGCGTCTCAAAATGTGTATTAGAGTCTAATAAGTAAATAATAAAAGTATAAAAGTTAACCAATAAAAGGTTTTTCTGTTATCGTTAAATGAACTTAACTACAACATATGTACTATACATTAGTTATATAGGACCTAAAAACTGCCTTGTGAACTATATGGTGCAAAATGTTTAATTCATATTGCAAAAACATCTAATGAGTCTCAAAATGTTTATTAGAGTCTAATAAGTAAATAATAAAAGTATAACAGTTAACCAATAAAAGGTTTGTCTGTTATCGTTAAAAGAACTTAACTACAACATATGTACCATACATTTGTTATATAGGTCCTAAACAGTGCCTTGTGAACTATATGGTGCCAAATGTTTAATTCACATTCCTAAAAGTTCTAACACGTCTCAAAATGTTTATTATAGTCTAATAAGTAAATCAAAAAAGTATAACAGGTAACCAATAAAAGGTTTGTCTGTTATCGTTGAAAGAACTTAACTAAAACCATTGCTCTATACATTAGTTATAAAGGTCCTAAAAAGTGCTTTGTGAACTATAAGTTGCCAAATGTTTAATTCACCTTGCAAAAAGTTCTAACGGGTCTCAAATTGTTTATTAGAGTCTAATAAGTAAATCAAAAAAGTATAACAGGTAACCAATAAAATGTTTGTCTGTTATCGTTAAAAGAACTTAACTACAAAATTTGCACTATACATTAGTTGTATAGGTCCTAAACAGTGCCTTGTGAACTATATGGTGCCAAATGTTTAATTCACATTCCTCAAAGTTCTAACGGGTCTTAAAATGTTTATTAGAGTCCAATAAATAAATAATAAACGTATAACAGTTAACCAATAAAAGGTTTGTCTGTTATCGTTAAAAGAACTTAACTACAACATATGCACTATACATTAGTTATATAGGTCCTAAACAGTGCCTTGTGAACTATATGGTGCAAAATGTTTAATTCACATTCCCAAAAGTTCTAACGCTTCTCAAAATGTTTATTATGGTATAATAAGTAAATAATAAAAGTATAACAGTTAACCAATAAAAGGTTTGTCTGTTATCGTTAAAAGAATTTAACTACAAAATTTGAACTATACATTAGTTGTATAGGTCCTAAAAAGTGCCTTGTGAATTATATGGTGCAAAATGTGTGATTCACATTCCTAAAAGTTCTAACGCGTCTCAAAATGTTTATTAGAGTCAAAAAAGTAAATAATAAAAGTATAACAGTTAACCAATAAAAGGTTTGTCTGTTATCGTTAAATGAACTTAATTACAAGATATGTACTATACATTAGTTACATAGGAACTAAAAAGTGCCTTGTGAACTATATGGTGCCAAGTGTTTAATTCATATTGCAAAAACATCTAATGAGTCTCAAAATGTTTATTAGAGTCTAATAAGTAAATAATAAAAGTATAACAGTTAACCAATAAAAGGTTTGTCTGTTATCGTTAAAAGAACTTAACTACAACATATGTACCATACATTTGTTATATAGGTCCTAAACAGTGCCTTGTGAACTATATGGTGCCAAATGTTTAATTCACATTCCTAAAAGTTCTAACACGTCTCAAAATGTTTATTATAGTCTAATAAGTAAATCAAAAAAGTATAACAGGTAACCAATAAAAGGTTTGTCTGTTATCGTTGAAAGAACTTAACTAAAACCATTGCTCTATACATTAGTTATAAAGGTCCTAAAAAGTGCTTTGTGAACTATAAGTTGCCAAATGTTTAATTCACCTTGCAAAAAGTTCTAACGGGTCTCAAATTGTTTATTAGAGTCTAATAAGTAAATCAAAAAAGTATAACAGGTAACCAATAAAATGTTTGTCTGTTATCGTTAAAAGAACTTAACTAAAAAATTTGCACTATACATTAGTTATATAGGTCCTAAAAAGTGCCTTGTGAACTATATGGTGCCAAATGTTTAATTCATATTCCTAAAAGTTCTAACACGTCTCAAAATGTTTATTATAGTCTAATAAGTAAATCAAAAAAGTATAACAGGTAACCAATAAAATGTTTGTCTGTTATCGTTAAAAGAACTTAACTAAAAAATTTGCACTATACATTAGTTATATAGGTCCTAAAAAGTGCCTTGTGAACTATATGGTGCCAAATGTTTAATTCATATTGCAAAAAAAACCTAATGGGTCTCAAAATGTTTATTAGAGTCTAACAAGTAAATAATAAAAGTATAACAGTTAACCAATAAAAGGTTTGTCTGTTATCGTTAAAAGAACTTAACTAAAACATTTGCTCTATACATTAGTTGCATAGGTCCTAAATAGTTCCTTGTGAACTATAAGGTGCCAAATGTTTAATTCACCTTGCAAAAAGTTCTAACGGGTCTCAAAATGTTTATTAGAGTCTAATAAGTAAATAATAAAAGTATAACAGTTAACCCATAAATGGTTTGTCTGTTATCGTTAAAAGAACTTAACTACAAAATTTGCACTATACATTAGTTGTACAGGTCTTAAACAGTGCCTTGTGAACTATATGGTGCCAAATGTTTAATTCACATTCCTAAAAGTTCTAACGCGTCTCAAAATGTTTATTAGAGTCTAATAAGTAAATCAAAAAAGTATAACAGTTAACCAATAAAATGTTTGTCTGTTATCGTTAAAAGAACTTAACTACAACATATGTACTATACATTTGTTATAAAGGACCTAAAAAGTGCTTTGTGAATTATATGGTGCCAAATATTTAATTCACATTCCTAAAAGTTCTAACGCGTCTCAAAATGTTTATTAGAGTCTAAAAGGTAAATAATAAAAGTATAACAGTTAACCAATAAAAGGTTTGTCTGTTATCGTTAAATGAACTTAACTACAAGATATGTACTATACATTAGTTATATAGGACCTAAAAAGTGCCTTGTGAACTATATGGTGCAAAATGTTTAATTCACATTCCTAAAAGTTCTAACGCGTCTCAAAATTTTTATTACAGTCTAATAAGTAAATAATAAAAGTATAACAGTTAACCAATAAAAGGTTTGTCTGTTATCGTTAAATGAACTTAACTACAACATATGTACCATACATTTGTTATATAGGTCCTAAACAGTGCCTTGAGAACTATATGGTGCCAAATGTTTAATTCACATTCCTATAAGTTCTAACGCCTCTCAAAATGTTTATTAGAGTCTAAGACGTAAATCAAAAAAGTATAATAGTTAACCAATAAAAGGTTTGTCTGTTATCGTTAAAAGAACTAAACAACAACATATGCACTATAATGACTATACATTAGTTATATAGGTCCTAAACAGTGCCTTGTGAACTATATGGTGCAAATTGTTTAATTCACATTCCCAAAAGTTCTAACGCGTCTCAAAATGTTTATTAGAGTCTAAGACGTAAATCAAAAAAGTATAATAGTTAACCAATAAAAGGTTTGTCTGTTATCGTTAAAAGAACTTAACTACAACATATGCACTATACATTAGTTTTATAGGACCTAAAAAGTGCCTTGTGAACTATATAATGCAAAATGTGTAATTCACATTTCTAAAAGTTCTAACGCAACTCAAAATGTTTATTAGAGTCTAATAAGTAAATAATAAAAGTATAACAGTTAACCAATAAAAGGTTTGTCTGTTATCGTTAACCCTAGGACTACCACAGGGGTCAATTGACCCTTTTGCAATTTTATTTTTTATTTTAACAAGAAGTGTTTTCTGCTAGGAACCTCAAACTTTTTTACTTTTATTCTTTCTGGGTATTTGACACATCATCAACACGACAATCAAAATTTTTTTTCAAAACAGGTGTTTTGGAATGAAAAACGGTGAATTACCACAGGGGTCAATTGACCCCTAAGCCGAAAATATTCATTTGTTCAGTTACATTTCGAAACAACTTTTATACACAGGTGTGCTACACGTTCCACAAACAAACTTTGAACAGTTAGAACATTGTACCCTTGTTTTGTTTGACTGGCATATTTTACATTTGGTTCTTTTATTGAGTGGTAATTCTTCTTCAGCATGTTCTCGTGTGCGTTTCAGATGAAAAACTTGGGGAACTGTACGTCTTCTGTTTTTCTCTGCTAGGCACAGCTTTTCACCCAGTTCGCTAATAAAATCCCTTCTCTTTTTAATTGTTATTTGCACATGTTTGCATATTACGTATGCATCCAGTGTCACAATGTCCAACAAGTTGAAAAATGCTGCAAGTGGCCATCTTCGTGATGCTGCCTTAGTGTAGTAAGCGCGGAGCATTTCATCAGCGGTATCCACCCCACCCTTACTAGCGTTGTAGTCTAGAATAGCCCTTGTTTTCTTCTTGGCTTTATCATCTACCTCCATAACATTGTGAAGTGAAGAAAGTAGATACACTACTTTGTTCTTCTTCGCTTTATAACTGAGAAGCATAATATTTTCTTGGGAATGTGTGAAAACAAATTTTGAAGTGTACAGTGGCGTATTTTTTCCAAGCTGAACATCAGAGGGAATTTCTCGGCGATGGGATCTGAAAGTGCCAATAATTGTAGTGTTTCTCTCAAGTAACTTCCTAGCAAGAGCCAATGATGTGAAGAAGTTGTCAGTAGTTACATTGAACCCACAGTTCTTGTAAGCTTCCATCAACGACAATACCACATGCTCCCCAAGTCCACCTTCCTGGTCTTCTTTTCCAACATAAGGAAAAGCTTGCAAAACGTAGTAGGTCGTAGCATCGCACAACATCCAAAACTTTATACCAAATTTCGCTGGCTTTTTGGGCATGTACTGTATGAATGAGCATCTAAATGTTGATACGAATATAAATTGATACAGAGAGTACAGATATGGTAAATGTATGCAACAACAAGTATATGTAGCCTTACCTTGATCTGCAAGGGAAAAGTTGCTCATCGACTGTAACATGTGAATGAGGAAAATAAGACTTTTGGCAGTTGTCCATCACTGCATTCCACAAATCTCGAATTGCCGCAAACTTGTCAGTTGTCATTTTGTCAAACTTGTCATTTTGTGTTGGAAACTCAGGTGCCCAAATGGTACCATCTCTTCTGACTATCTTCTCTCTGTTTGGCGAAGTAGGGACATCATTTTCCGAACTACTTTCTTCTTGCACAACATCTTGCTCTATGTCAAACTCTTTGTCAATCTCACGTATGCTTGGTTTTGGCTCATCAAACTCTTCTTCATCTGAGTCTTCATCAACTCGAAGAATTCGAAGGACTTCTTGAGAATTATACCTTCTATCTGCTGTAAACCTAGACATAGTAGATAACTGCACACTAAAAATTACAATTTAGCATTTGCCCTAACAGTAGCAACAGCGATAAAGTCTGAAACAAAAACCGGTGTCTGAGACTAATAGCTACAGAATGTCTGTAGAACACAGTAAAGGCCGCTATCTAACGCTCAATTATGAAATTTCAAATACTCGCTGGCTAGGACTGCTGTAAGATTACTGGTATCCTTCAAGCAACTTTACAAGGCTATCAACTAGATTAGTTTCTTGCTGCTTGTTATCAATGACAAATTCCTTGTCTTCCACAAAGTTTGCGCCGTCAAAAAGTTACTGCATTTATCTCAAAATCACGATAAGCACATCAAAAAACTAAGCAAATTATTTAAATCCAGAAAACATTGACTTCACACAATGAGATTGTTAGTGTGCAAAGCGAAACAATTAAAACAGTGTGAGGTCATTAAAGACAAAGGTCACAATGTCTAATCTAATTTCTATAAAAATATATGAGAAAAATGGTGATATTTCCTTAAAAAGCCTTCATATTAAACGCAAGGGTCAATTGACCCCTTTGGTAATTCTCGAAGTAAAAAATTCTGGTAGTCCTAGGGAAGAACTTAACTAAAACATTTGCACTATACATTAATTACATAGGTCCTAAACAGTGCCTTGTGAACTATATGTTGCCAAATGTTTAATTCACTTTTCAAAAAAAACTAATGAGTCTCAAATTGTTTACTAGATTCTAATAAGTAGATAATAAAAGTATAACAGGTAACCAATAAAAGGTTTGTCGGTTATCGTTAAAAGAACTTAACTAAAACATTTGCACTATACATTAATTACATAGGTCCTAAACAGTGCCTTGTGAACTATATGTTGCCAAATGTTTAATTCGGATTCCTCAAAGTTCTAACGCGTCTCAAAATGTTTATTAGAGTCTAATAAGTAAATAATAAAAGTATAACAGTTAACCAATAAAAGGTTTGTCTGTTATCGTTAAATGAACTTAACTACAAGATATGTACTATACATTAGTTATATAGGACCTAAAAAGTGCCTTGTGAACTATATGGTGCAAAATGTTTAATTCACATTCCTAAAAGTTCTAACGCGTCTCAAAATTTTTATTAGAGTCTAATAAGTAAATAATAAAAGTATAACAGTTAACCAATAAAAGGTTTGTCTGTTATCGTTAAATGAACTTAACTACAACATATGTACCATACATTTGTTATATAGGTCCTAAACAGTGCCTTGAGAACTATATGGTGCCAAATGTTTAATTCACATTCCTATAAGTTCTAACGCTTCTCAAAATGTTTATTAGAGTCTAAGACGTAAATCAAAAAAGTTTAATAGTTAACCAATAAAAGGTTTGTCTGTTATCGTTAAAAGAACTAAACAACAACATATGCACTATAATGACTATACATTAGTTATATAGGTCCTAAACAGTGCCTTGTGAACTATATGGTGCAAATTGTTTAATTCACATTTCCAAAAGTTCTAACGCTTCTCAAAATGTTTATTAGAGTCTAAGACGTAAATCAAAAAAGTATAATAGTTAACCAATAAAAGGTTTGTCTGTTATCGTTAAAAGAACTTAACTACAACATATGCACTATACATTAGTTTTATAGGACCTAAAAAGTGCCTTGTGAACTATATAATGCAAAATGTGTAATTCACATTTCTAAAAGTTCTAACGCATCTCAAAATGTTTATTAGAGTCTAATAAGTAAATAATAAAAGTATAACAGTTAACCAATAAAAGGTTTGTCTGTTATCGTTAAAAGAACTTAACTAAAACATTTGCACTATACATTAATTACATAGGTCCTAAACTGTGCCTTGTGAACTATATGTTGCCAAATGTTTAATTCACTTTTCAAAAAAAACTAATGAGTCTCAAATTGTTTACTAGATTCTAATAAGTAGATAATAAAAGTATAACAGGTAACCAATAAAAGGTTTGTCGGTTATCGTTAAAAGAACTTAACTAAAACATTTGCACTATACATTAATTACATAGGTCCTAAACAGTGCCTTGTGAACTATATGTTGCCAAATGTTTAATTCGGATTCCTCAAAGTTCTAACGGGTCTCAAAATGTTTATTAGAGTCTAATAAGTAAATATTAAACGTATAACAGTTAACCAATAAATGGTTTGTCGGTTATCGTTAAAAGAACTTAACTACAAAATTTGCACTATACATTAGTTGTATAGGTCCTAAACAGTGCCTTGTGAACTATATGGTGCCAAATGTTTAATTCACATTCTTCAAAGTTCTAACGGGTCTCAAAATGTTTATTAGAGTCCAATAAATAAATAATAAACGTATAACAGTTAACCAATAAAAGGTTTGTCTGTTATCGTTAAAAGAACTTAACTACAACATATGCACTATACATTAGTTATATAGGTCCTAAACAGTGCCTTGTGAACTATATGGTGCAAAATGTTTAATTCACATTCCCAAAAGTTCTAACGCTTCTCAAAATGTTTATTATGGTCTAATAAGTAAATAATAAAAGTATAACAGTTAACCAATAAAAGGTTTGTCTGTTATCGTTAAAAGAATTTAACTACAAAATTTGAACTATACATTAGTTGTATAGGTCCTAAAAAGTGCCTTGTGAATTATATGGTGCAAAATGTGTGATTCACATTCCTAAAAGTTCTAACGCGTCTCAAAATGTTTATTAGAGTCAAAAAAGTAAATAATAAAAGTATAACAGTTAACCAATAAAAGGTTTGTCTGTTATCGTTAAATGAACTTAATTACAAGATATGTACTATACATTAGTTATATAGGAACTAAAAAGTGCCTTGTGAACTATATGGTGCCAAATGTTTAATTCATATTGCAAAAACATCTAATGAGTCTCAAAATGTTTATTAGAGTCTAATAAGTAAATAATAAAAGTATAACAGTTAACCAATAAAAGGTTTGTCTGTTATCGTTAAAAGAACTTAACTACAACATATGTACCATACATTTGTTATATAGGTCCTAAACAGTGCCTTGTGAACTATATGGTGCCAAATGTTTAATTCACATTCCTAAAAGTTCTAACACGTCTCAAAATGTTTATTATAGTCTAATAAGTAAATAACAAAAGTATAACAGGTAACCAATAAAAGGTTTGTCTGTTATCGTTGAAAGAACTTAACTAAAACCATTGCTCTATACATTAGTTATATAGGTCCTAAAAAGTGCTTTGTGAACTATAAGTTGCCAAATGTTTAATTCACCTTGCCAAAAATTCTAACGGGTCTCAAATTGTTTATTAGAGTCTAATGAGTAAATCAAAAAAGTATAACAGTTAACCAATAAAATGTTTGTCTGTTATCGTTAAAAGAACTTAACTAAAAAATTTGCACTATACATTAGTTATATAGGTCCTAAAAAGTGCCTTGTGAACTATATGGTGCCAAATGTTTAATTCATATTGCAAAAAAAACTAATGGGTCTCAAAATGTTTATTACAGTCTAATAAGTAAATAATAAAAGTATAACAGTTAACCAATAAAAGGTTTGTCTGTTATCGTTAAAAGAACTTAACTAAAACATTTGCTCTATACATTAGTTACATAGGTCCTAAAAAGTTCCTTGTGAACTATAAGGTGCCAAATGTTTAATTCACCTTGCAAAAAGTTCTAACGGGTCTCAAAATGTTTATTAGAGTCTAATAAGTAAATAATAAAAGTATAACAGTTAACCAATAAATGGTTTGTCTGTTATCGTTAAAAGAACTTAACTACAAAATTTGCACTATACATTAGTTGTACAGGTCCTAAACAGTGCCTTGTGAACTATATGGTGCCAAAAGTTTAATTCACATTCCTAAAAGTTCTAACGCGTCTCAAAATGTTTATTAGAGTCTAATAAGTAAATCAAAAAAGTATAACGGTTAACCAATAAAATGTTTGTCTGTTATCGTTAAAAGAACTAAACAACAACATATGCACTATAATGACTATACATTAGTTATATAGGTCCTAAACAGTGCCTTGTGAACTATATGGTGCAAATTGTTTAATTCACATTCCCAAAAGTTCTAACGCATCTCAAAATGTTTATTAGAGTCTAAGACGTAAATCAAAAAAGTATAATAGTTAACCAATAAAAGGTTTGTCTGTTATCGTTAAAAGAACTTAACTACAACATATGCACTATACATTAGTTTTATAGGACCTAAAAAGTGCCTTGTGAACTATATAATGCAAAATGTTTAATTCACATTTCTAAAAGTTCTAACGCATCTGAAAATGTTTATTAGAGTCTAATAAGTAAATAATAAAAGTATAACAGTTAACCAATAAAAGGTTTGTCTGTTATCGTTAAAAGAACTTAACTAAAACATTTGCACTATACATTAATTACATAGGTCCTAAACTGTGCCTTGTGAACTATATGTTGCCAAATGTTTAATTCACTTTTCAAAAAAAACTAATGAGTCTCAAATTGTTTACTAGATTCTAATAAGTAAATAATAAAAGTATAACAGGTAACCAATAAAAGGTTTGTCTGTTATCGTTAAAAGAACTTAACTAAAACATTTGCACTATACATTAATTACATAGGTCCTAAAAAGTGCCTTGTGAACTATATGGTGCAAAATGTTTAATTCACATTCCCAAAAGTTCTAACGCGTCTCAAAATGTTTATTAGAGTCTAATAAGTAAATAATAAAAGTATAACAGTTAACCAATAAAAGGTTTGTCTGTTATCGTTAAAAGAATTTAACTACAAAATTTGCACTATACATTAGTTGTATAGGTCCTAAACAGTGCCTTGTGAACTATATGGTGCAAAATGTTTAATTCACAATCCTAAAAGTTCTAACGCGTCTCAAAATGTTTATTAGTGTCTAATAAGTAAATAATAAAAGTATAACAGTTAACCAATAAAAGGTTTGTGTGTTATCGTTAAATGAACTTAACTACAACATAAGTACTATACATTTGTTATATAGGACCTAAACAGTGCCTTGTGAACTATATGTTGCCAAATGTTTAATTCACTTTTCAAAAAAAACTGATGAGTCTCAAATTGTTTACTAGAGTCTAATAAGTAGATAATAAAAGTCTAACAGGTAACCAATAAAAGGTTTGTCGGTTATCGTTAAAAGAACTTAACTAAAACATTTGCACTATACATTAATTACATAGGTCCTAAAAAGTGCCTTGTGAACTATATGGTGCAAAATGTTTAATTCACATTCCCAAAAGTTCTAACGCGTCTCAAAATGTTTATTAGAGTCTAATAAGTAAATAATAAAAGTATAACAGTTAACCAATAAAAGGTTTGTCTGTTATCGTTAAAAGAATTTAACTACAAAATTTGCACTATACATTAGTTGTATAGGTCCTAAACAGTGCCTTGTGAACTATATGGTGCAAAATGTTTAATTCACAATCCTAAAAGTTCTAACGCGTCTCAAAATGTTTATTAGCGTCTAATAAGTAAATAATAAAAGTATAACAGTTAACCAATAAAAGGTTTGTGTGTTATCGTTAAATGAACTTAACTACAAGATATGTACTATACATTAGTTATATAGGACCTAAAAAGTGCCTTGTGAACTATATGGTGCAAAAGGTTTAATTCACATTCCTAAAAGTTCTAACGGGTCTCAAAATGTTTATTACAGTCTAATAAGTAAATAATAAAAGTATAACAGTTAACCATTAAAAGGTTTGTCTGTTATCGTTAAAAGAACTTAACTACAAAATTTGCACTATACATTAGTTGTATAGGTCCTAAACAGTGCCTTGTGAACTATATGGTGCAAAAGGTTTAATTCACATTCCTAAAAGTTCTAACGGGTCTCAAAATGTTTATTACAGTCTAATAAGTAAATAATAAAAGTATAACATTTAACCATTAAAAGGTTTGTCTTTTATCGTTAAATGAACTTAACTACAACATATGTACTATACATTAGTTATATAGGACCTAAAAACTGCCTTGTGAACTATATGGTTCAAAATGTGTAATTCACATTCCTAAAAGCTCTACCGCGTCTCAAAATGTGTATTAGAGTCTAATAAGTAAATAATAAAAGTATAACAGTTAACCAATAAAACGTTTTTCTGTTATCGTTAAAAGAACTTAACTAAAAAATTTGCACTATACATTAGTTATACAGGTCCTAAAAAGTGCCTTGTGAACTATATGGTGCCAAATGTGTAATTCACATTGCAAAAAAACTAATGGGTCTCAAAATGTTTATTATAGTCTAATAAGTAAATAACAAAAGTATAACAGGTAACCAATAAAAGGTTTGTCTGTTATCGTTGAAAGAACTTAACTAAAACCATTGCTCTATACATTAGTTATATAGGTCCTAAAAAGTACTTTGTGAACTATAAGGTGCCAAATGTTTAATTCACCTTGCAAAAAGTTCTAACGGGTCTCAAAATGTTTATTAGAGTCTAATAAGTAAATAACAAAAGTATAACAGTTAACCAATAAAACGTTTGTCTGTTATCGTTAAAAGAACTTAACTACAACATATGCAGTATACATTAGTAATGAAGGTCCTAAACAGTGCCTTGTGAACTATATGGTGCCAAATGTTTAATTCGGATTCCTCAAAGTTCTAACGGGTCTCAAAATGTTTATTAGAGGCTAATAAGTAAATAATAAACGTATAACAGTTAACCAATAAAAGGTTTGTCTGTTATCGTTAAAAGAACTTAACTACAAAATTTGCACTATACATTAGTTGTATAGGTCCTAAACAGTGCCTTGTGAACTATATGGTGCAAAATGCTTAATTCACATTCCTAAAAGTTCTAACGTGTCTCAAAATGTTTATTATAATCTAATAAGTAAATAATAAAAGTATAACAGTTAACCAATAAAAGGTTTGTCTTTTATCGTTAAAAGAATTTAACTACAAAATTTGAACTTTACTTTAGTCGTATAGGTCCTAAAAAGTGCCTTGTGAACTATATGGTGCAAAATGTGTAATTCACATTCCTAAAAGTTCTAACGCGTCTCAAAATGTTTATTAGAGTCAAAAAAGTAAATAATAAAAGTATAACAGTTAACCAATAAAAGGTTTGTCTGTTATCGTTAAATAAACTTAACTACAAGATATGTACTATACATTAGTTATATAGGAACTAAAAAGTGCCTTGTGAACTATATGGTGCCAAATGTTTAATTCATATTGCAAAAACATCTAATGAGTCTCAAAATGTTTATTAGAGTCTAATAAGTAAATAATAAAAGTACAACAGTTAACCAATAAAAGGTTTGTCTGTTATCGTTAAATGAACTTAAATACAACATATGTACTATACATTAGTTATATAGGACCTAAAAACTGCCTTGTGAACTATATGGTGCAAAATATTTAATGCACATTCCCAAAAGTTTTAACGCGTCTCAAAAAGTGTATTAGAGTCTAATAAGTAAATAATAAAAGTATAACAATTAACCAATAAAAGGTTTGTCTGTTATCGTTAAAAGAACTTAACTAAAACATTTGCTCTATACATTAGTTGTATAGGTCCTAAAAAGTGCCTTGTGAACTACAAGGTGCCAAATGTTTAATTTACCTTGCAAAAAGTTCTAACGGGTCTCAAAATGTTTATTAGAGTCTAATAAGTAAATAATAAAATTATAACAGTTAACCAATAAAAGGTTTGTCTGTTATCGTTAAAAGAACTTAACTACAAAATTTGCACTATACATTAGTTGTACAGGTCCTAAACAGTGCCTTGTGAACTATATGGTGCCAAATGTTTAATTCACATTCCTAAAAGTTCTAACGCGTCTCAAAATGTTTATTAGAGTCTATTAAGTAAATAATAAAAGTATAACAGTTAACCAATAAAAGGTTTGTCTGTTATCGTTAAAAGAACTTAACTACAAAATTTGCACTATACATTAGTTGTATAGGTCCTAAACAGTGCCTTGTGAACTATATGGTGCAAAATGTTTAATTCACATTCCTAAAAGTTCTAACGGGTCTCAAAATGTTTATTACAGTCTAATAAGTAAATAATAAAAGTATAACAGTTAACCAATAAAAGGTTTGTCTTTTATCGTTAAATGAACTTAACTACAACATATGTACTATACATTAGTTATATAGGACCTAAAAACTGCCTTGTGAACTATATGGTGCAAAATGTGTAATTCACATTCCTAAAAGCTCTAACGCGTCTCAAAATGTGTATTAGAATCTAATAAGTAAATAATAAAAGTATAACAGTTAACCAATAAAACGTTTGTCTGTTATCGTTAAAAGAACTTAACTAAAAAATTTGCTCTATACATTAGTTATACAGGTCCTAAAAAGTGCCTTGTGAACTATATGGTGCCAAATGTGTAATTCACATTGCAAAAAAAACTAATGGGTCTCAAAATGTTTATTATAGTCTAATAAGTAAATAACAAAAGTATAACAGGTAACCAATAAAAGGTTTGTCTGTTATCGTTGAAAGAACTTAACTAAAACCATTGCTCTATACATTAGTTATATAGGTCTTAAAAAGTGCCTTGTGAACTATAAGGTGCCAAATGTTTAATTCACCTTGCAAAAAGTTCTAACGGGTCTCAAAATGTTTATTAGAGTCTAATAAGTAAATCAAAAAAGTATAACAGTTAACCAATAAAAGGTTTGTCTGTTATCGTTAAAAGAACTTAACTACAACATATGCAGTATACATTAGTAATATAGGTCCTAAACAGTGCCTTGTGAACTATATGGTGCAAAATGTGTAATTCACATTCCTAAAAGCTCTAACGCGTCTCAAAATGTTTATTAGAGTCAAAAAAGTAAATAATAAAAGTATAACAGTTAACCAATAAAAGGTTTGTCTGTTATCGTTAAATAAACTTAACTACAACATATGTACTATACATTAGTTATATAGGAACTAAAAAGTGCCTTGTGAACTATATGGTGCCAAATGTTTAATTCATATTGCAAAAACATCTAATGAGTCTCAAAATGTTTATTAGAGTCTAATAAGTAAATAATAAAAGTACAACAGTTAACCAATAAAAGGTTTGTCTGTTATCGTTAAATGAACTTAAATACAACATATGTACTATACATTAGTTATATAGGACCTAAAAACTGCCTTGTGAACTATATGGTGCAAAATATTTAATGCACATTCCCAAAAGTTCTAACGCGTCTCAAAATGTTTATTAGAGTCTAATAAGTAAATAATAAAAGTACAACAGTTAACCAATAAAAGGTTTGTCTGTTATCGTTAAATGAACTTAACTACAAGATATGTACTATACATTAGTTATATAGGACCTAAAAAGTGCCTTGTGAACTATATGGTGCAAAATGTTTAATTCACATTCCTAAAAGTTCTAACGCGTCTCAAAATGTTTATTAGAGTCTAATAAGTAAATATTAAAAGTATAACAGTTAACCAATAAAAGGTTTGTCTGTTATCGTTAAAAGAACTTAACTACAAAATTTACACTATACATTAGTTGTACAGGTCCTAAACAGTGCCTTGTGAACTATATGGTGCCAAATGTTTAATTCACATTCCTAAAAGTTCTAACGCGTCTCAAAATGTTTATTAGAGTCTATTAAGTAAATAATAAAAGTATAACAGTTAACCAATAAAAGGTTTGTCTGTTATCGTTAAAAGAACTTAACTACAAAATTTGCACTATACATTAGTTGTATAGGTCCTAAACAGTGCCTTGTGAACTATATGGTGCAAAATGTTTAATTCACATTCCTAAAAGTTCTAACGGGTCTCAAAATGTTTATTACAGTCTAATAAGTAAATATTAAAAGTATAACAGTTAACCAATATAAGGTTTGTCTTTTATCGTTAAATGAACTTAACTACAACATATGTACTATACATTAGTTATATAGGACCTAAAAACTGCCTTGTGAACTATATGGTGCAAAATGTGTAATTCACATTCCTAAAAGCTCTAACGCGTCTCAAAATGTGTATTAGAATCTAATAAGTAAATAATAAAAGTATAACAGTTAACCAATAAAACGTTTGTCTGTTATCGTTAAAAGAACTTAACTAAAAAATTTGCACTATACATAAGTTATACAGGTCCTAAAAAGTGCCTTGTGAACTATATGGTGCCAAATGTGTAATTCACATTGCAAAAAAAACTAATGGGTCTCAAAATGTTTATTATAGTCTAATAAGTAAATAACAAAAGTATAACAGGTAACCAATAAAAGGTTTGTCTGTTATCGTTGAAAGAACTTAACTAAAACCATTGCTCTATACATTAGTTATATAGGTCTTAAAAAGTGCCTTGTGAACTATAAGGTGCCAAATGTTTAATTCACCTTGCAAAAAGTTCTAACGGGTCTCAAAATGTTTATTAGAGTCTAATAAGTAAATCAAAAAAGTATAACAGTTAACCAATAAAAGGTTTGTCTGTTATCGTTAAAAGAACTTAACTACAACATATGCAGTATACATTAGTAATATAGGTCCTAAACAGTGCCTTGTGAACTATATGGTGCCAAATGTTTAATTCGGATTCCTCAAAGTTTTAACGGGTCTCAAATTGTTTATTAGAGGCTAATAAGTAAATAATAAACGTATAACAGTTAACCAATAAATAGTTTGTCTGTTATCGTTAAAAGAACTTAACTACAAAATTTGCACTATACATTAGTTGTATAGGTCCTAAACAGTGCCTTGTGAACTATATGGTGCAAAATGCTTAATTCACATTCCTAAAAGTTCTAACGCGTCTCAAAATGTTTATTAGAGTCTAATAAGTAAATAATAAAAGTATAACAGTTAACCAATAAAAGGTTTGTCTGTTATCGTTAAAAGAACTTAGCTACAACATATGCACTATACATTAGTTATATAGGTCCTAAACAGTGCCTTGTGAACTATATGGTGCAAAATGTTTAATTCACATTCCCAAAAGTTCTAACGCTTCTCAAAATGTTTATTATAATCTAATAAGTAAATAATAAAAGTATAACAGTTAACCAATAAAAGGTTTGTCTTTTATCGTTAAAAGATGTTAACTACAAAATTTGAACTATACATTACTTGTATAGGTCCTAAAAAGAGCCTTGTGAACTATATGGTGCAAAATGTGTAATTCACATTCCTAAAAGCTCTAACGCGTCTCAAAATGTTTATTAGAGTCAAAAAAGTAAATAATAAAAGTTTAACAGTTAACCAATAAAAGGTTTGTCTGTTATCGTTAAATAAACTTAACTACAACATATGTACTATACATTAGTTATATAGGAACTAAAAAGTGCCTTGTGAACTATATGGTGCCAAATGTTTAATTCATATTGCAAAAACATCTAACGAGTCTCAAAATGTTTATTAGAGTCTAATAAGTAAATAATAAAAGTACAACAGTTAACCAATAAAAGGTTTGTCTGTTATCGTTAAATGAACTTAAATACAACATATGTACTATACATTAGTTATATAGGACCTAAAAACTGCCTTGTGAACTATATGGTGCAAAATATTTAAAGCACATTCCCAAAAGTTCTAACGCGTCTCAAAATGTTTATTAGAGTCTAATAAGTAAATAATAAAAGTACAACAGTTAACCAATAAAAGGTTTGTCTGTTATCGTTAAATGAACTTAACTACAAGATATGTACTATACATTAGTTATATAGGACCTAAAAAGTGCCTTGTGAACTATATGGTGCAAAATGTTTAATTCACATTCCTAAAAGTTCTAACGCGTCTCAAAATGTTTATTAGAGTCTAATAAGTAAATAATAAAAGTATAACAGTTAACCAATAAAAGGTTTGTCTGTTATCGTTAAAAGAACTTAACTACAACATATGTACCATACATTTGTTATAAAGGACCTAAAAAGTGCCTTGTGAACTATATGGTGCCAAATGTTTAATTCACATTCAAAAAGTTCTAACGCATCTCAAAATTTTTATTAGAGTCTAATAAGTAAATAATAAAAGTATAACAATTAACCAATAAAATGTTTGTCTGTTATCGTTAAATGAACTTAACTACAACAAATGTAGTATACATTAGTTATATAGAACCTAAAAAGTGCCTTTTGAACTATATGGTGCAAAATGTTTTATTCACATTCCTAAAAGTTCTAACGCGTCTCAAAATGTTTATTAGAGTCTAATAAGTAAATAATAAAAGTATAACAGTTAACCAATAAAAGGTTTGTCTGTTATCGTTAAAAGAACTTAACTACAACATATGTACCATACATTAGTTATATAGGACCTAAAAAGTGCCTTGTGAACTATATAATGCAAAATGTTTAATTCACATTCAAAAAGTTCTAACGCATCTCAAAATTTTTAGTAGTGTCTAATAAGTAAATAATAAAAGTATAACAGTTAACCAATAAAAGGTTTGTGTGTTATCGTTAAACGAACTTAACTACAACATATGTACTATACATTAGTTATATAGGACCTAAAAAGTGCCTTGTGAACTATATGGTGCAAAATGTTTAATTCACATTCCTAAAAGTTCTAATGAGTCTCAAAATGTTTATTAGAGTCTATTAAGTAAATAATAAAAGTATAACAGTTAACCAATAAAAGGTTTGTCTGTTATCGTTAAATGAACTTAACTACAACAAATGTACTATACATTAGTTATATAGGACCTAAAAACTGCCTTGTGAACTATATGGTGCCAAATGTTTAATTCACATTCCTAAAATTTTTAACGCGCCTCAAAATGTTTATTAGAGTCTAATAAGTAAATAATAAAAGTATAACAGTTAACCAATAAAATTTTGTCTGTTATCGTTAAATGAACTTAACTACAACATATGTACTATACATTAGTTATATAGGACCTAAAAACTGCCTTGTGAACTATATGGTGCAAAATGTGTAAGTCACATTCCTAAAAGCTCTAACGCGTCTCAAAATGTGTATTAGAGTCTAATAAGTAAATAATAAAAGTATAAAAGTTAACCAATAAAAGGTTTTTCTGTTATCGTTAAATGAACTTAACTACAACATATGTACTATACATTAGTTATATAGGACCTAAAAACTGCCTTGTGAACTATATGGTGCAAAATGTTTAATTCATATTGCAAAAACATCTAATGAGTCTCAAAATGTTTATTAGAGTCTAATAAGTAAATAATAAAAGTATAACAGTTAACCAATAAAAGGTTTGTCTGTTATCGTTAAATGAACTTAACTACAACATATGTACTATACATTAGTTATATAGGACCTAAAAACTGCCTTGTGAACTATATGGTGCAAAATGTTTAATGCACATTCCCAAAAGTTCTAACGCGTCTCAAAATGTTTATTAGAGTCTAATAAGTAAATAATAAAAGTATAACAGTTAACCAATAAAAAGTTTTTCTGTTATCGTTAAAAGAACTTAACTAAAATATTTGCACTATACATTAGTTATATAGGTCCTAAAAAGTGCCTTGTGAACTATATGGTGCCAAATGTTTAATTCACATTCCTAAAAGTTCTAACGCATCTCAAAATGTTTATTAGAGTCTATTAAGTAAATATTAAAAGTATAACAGTTAACCAATAAAAGGTTTGTCTTTTATCGTTAAATGAACTTAACTACAACATATGTACTATACATTAGTTATATAGGACCTAAAAACTGCCTTGTGAACTATATGGTGCCAAATGTGTAATTCACATTCCTAAAAGCTCTAACGCGTCTCAAAATGGGTATTAGAGTCTAATAAGTAAATAATAAAATTATAACAGTTAACCAATAAAAGGTTTGTCTGTTATCGTTAAAAGAACTTAACTACAAAATTTGCACTATACATTAGTTGTACAGGTCCTAAACAGTGCCTTGTGAACTATATGGTGCCAAATGTTTAATTCACATTCCTAAAAGTTCTAACGCGTCTCAAAATGTTTATTAGAGTCTATTAAGTAAATAATAAAAGTATAACAGTTAACCAATAAAAGGTTTGTCTGTTATCGTTAAAAGAACTTAACTACAAAATTTGCACTATACATTAGTTGTATAGGTCCTAAACAGTGCCTTGTGAACTATATGGTGCAAAATGTTTAATTCACATTCCTAAAAGTTCTAACGGGTCTCAAAATGTTTATTACAGTCTAATAAGTAAATAATAAAAGTATAACAGTTAACCAATAAAAGGTTTGTCTTTTATCGTTAAATGAACTTAACTACAACATATGTACTATACATTAGTTTTATAGGACCTAAAAACTGCCTTGTGAACTATATGGTGCAAAATGTGTAATTCACATTCCTAAAAGCTCTAACGCGTCTCAAAATGTGTATTAGAATCTAATAAGTAAATAATAAAAGTATAACAGTTAACCAATAAAACGTTTGTCTGTTATCGTTAAAAGAACTTAACTAAAAAATTTGCACTATACATTAGTTATGCAGGTCCTAAAAAGTGCCTTGTGAACTATATGGTGCCAAATGTGTAATTCACATTGCAAAAAAAACTAATGGGTCTCAAAATGTTTATTATAGTCTAATAAGTAAATAACAAAAGTATAACAGGTAACCAATAAAAGGTTTGTCTGTTATCGTTGAAAGAACTTAACTAAAACCATTGCTCTATACATTAGTTATATAGGTCTTAAAAAGTGCCTTGTGAACTATAAGGTGCCAAATGTTTAATTCACCTTGCAAAAAGTTCTAACGGGTCTCAAAATGTTTATTAGAGTCTAATAAGTAAATCAAAAAAGTATAACAGTTAACCAATAAAAGGTTTGTCTGTTATCGTTAAAAGAACTTAACTACAACATATGCAGTATACATTAGTAATATAGGTCCTAAACAGTGCCTTGTGAACTATATGGTGCCAAATGTTTAATTCACATTCCTCAAAGTTCTAACGGGTCTCAAATTGTTTATTAGAGGCTAATAAGTAAATAATAAACGTATAACAGTTAACCAATAAAAGGTTTGTCTGTTATCGTTAAAAGAACTTAACTACAAAATTTGCACTATACATTAGTTGTATAGGTCCTAAACAGTGCCTTGTGAACTATATGGTGCAAAATGCTTAATTCACATTCCTAAAAGTTCTAACGCGTCTCAAAATGTTTATTAGAGTCTAATAAGTAAATAATAAAAGTATAACAGTTAACCAATAAAAGGTTTGTCTGTTATCGTTAAAAGAACTTAGCTACAACATATGCACTATACATTAGTTATATAGGTCCTAAACAGTGCCTTGTGAACTATATGGTGCAAAATGTTTAATTCACATTCCCAAAAGTTCTAACGCTTCTCAAAATGTTTATTATAATCTAATAAGTAAATATTAAAAGTATAACAGTTAACCAATAAAAGGTTTGTCTTTTATCGTTAAAAGATGTTAACTACAAAATTTGAACTATACATTACTTGTATAGGTCCTAAAAAGAGCCTTGTGAACTATATGGTGCAAAATGTGTAATTCACATTCCTAAAAGCTCTAACGCGTCTCAAAATGTTTATTAGAGTCAAAAAAGTAAATAATAAAAGTATAACAGTTAACCAATAAAAGGTTTGTCTGTTATCGTTAAATAAACTTAACTACAACATATGTACTATACATTAGTTATATAGGAACTAAAAAGTGCCTTGTGAACTATATGGTGCCAAATGTTTAATTCATATTGCAAAAACATCTAATGAGTCTCAAAATGTTTATTAGAGTCTAATAAGTAAATAATAAAAGTACAACAGTTAACCAATAAAAGGTTTGTCTGTTATCGTTAAATGAACTTAAATACAACATATGTACTATACATTAGTTATATAGGACCTAAAAACTGCCTTGTGAACTATATGGTGCAAAATATTTAATGCACATTCCCAAAAGTTCTAACGCGTCTCAAAATGTTTATTATAGTCTAATAAGTAAATAACAAAAGTATAACAGGTAACCAATAAAAGGTTTGTCTGTTATCGTTGAAAGAACTTAACTAAAACCATTGCTCTATACATTAGTTATATAGGTCTTAAAAAGTGCCTTGTGAACTATAAGGTGCCAAATGTTTAATTCACCTTGCAAAAAGTTCTAACGGGTCTCAAAATGTTTATTAGAGTCTAATAAGTAAATCAAAAAAGTATAACAGTTAACCAATAAAAGGTTTGTCTGTTATCGTTAAAAGAACTTAACTACAACATATGCAGTATACATTAGTAATATAGGTCCTAAACAGTGCCTTGTGAACTATATGGTGCCAAATGTTTAATTCGGATTCCTCAAAGTTTTAACGGGTCTCAAATTGTTTATTAGAGGCTAAAAGGTAAATAATAAACGTATAACAGTTAACCAATAAATAGTTTGTCTGTTATCGTTAAAAGAACTTAACTACAAAATTTGCACTATACATTAGTTGTATAGGTCCTAAACAGTGCCTTGTGAACTATATGGTGCAAAATGCTTAATTCACATTCCTAAAAGTTCTAACGCGTCTCAAAATGTTTATTAGAGTCTAATAAGTAAATAATAAAAGTATAACAGTTAACCAATAAAAGGTTTGTCTGTTATCGTTAAAAGAACTTAGCTACAACATATGCACTATACATTAGTTATATAGGTCCTAAACAGTGCCTTGTGAACTATATGGTGCAAAATGTTTAATTCACATTCCCAAAAGTTCTAACGCTTCTCAAAATGTTTATTATAATCTAATAAGTAAATAATAAAAGTATAACAGTTAACCAATAAAAGGTTTGTCTTTTATCGTTAAAAGATGTTAACTACAAAATTTGAACTATACATTACTTGTATAGGTCCTAAAAAGAGCCTTGTGAACTATATGGTGCAAAATGTGTAATTCACATTCCTAAAAGCTCTAACGCGTCTCAAAATGTTTGTTAGAGTCAAAAAAGTAAATAATAAAAGTATAACAGTTAACCAATAAAAGGTTTGTCTGTTATCGTTAAATAAACTTAACTACAACATATGTACTATACATTAGTTATATAGGAACTAAAAAGTGCCTTGTGAACTATATGGTGCCAAATGTTTAATTCATATTGCAAAAACATCTAACGAGTCTCAAAATGTTTATTAGAGTCTAATAAGTAAATAATAAAAGTACAACAGTTAACCAATAAAAGGTTTGTCTGTTATCGTTAAATGAACTTAAATACAACATATGTACTATACATTAGTTATATAGGACCTAAAAACTGCCTTGTGAACTATATGGTGCAAAATATTTAAAGCACATTCCCAAAAGTTCTAACGCGTCTCAAAATGTTTATTAGAGTCTAATAAGTAAATAATAAAAGTACAACAGTTAACCAATAAAAGGTTTGTCTGTTATCGTTAAATGAACTTAACTACAAGATATGTACTATACATTAGTTATATAGGACCTAAAAAGTGCCTTGTGAACTATATGGTGCAAAATGTTTAATTCACATTCCTAAAAGTTCTAACGCGTCTCAAAATGTTTATTAGAGTCTAATAAGTAAATAATAAAAGTATAACAGTTAACCAATAAAAGGTTTGTCTGTTATCGTTAAAAGAACTTAACTACAACATATGTACCATACATTTGTTATAAAGGACCTAAAAAGTGCCTTGTGAACTATATGGTGCCAAATGTTTAATTCACATTCAAAAAGTTCTAACGCATCTCAAAATTTTTATTAGAATCTAATAAGTAAATAATAAAAGTATAACAATTAACCAATAAAATGTTTGTCTGTTATCGTTAAATGAACTTAACTACAACAAATGTAGTATACATTAGTTATATAGGACCTAAAAAGTGCCTTTTGAACTATATGGTGCAAAATGTTTTATTCACATTCCTAAAAGTTCTAACGCGTCTCAAAATGTTTATTAGAGTCTAATAAGTAAATAATAAAAGTATAACAGTTAACCAATAAAAGGTTTGTCTGTTATCGTTAAAAGAACTTAACTACAACATATGTACCATACATTAGTTATATAGGACCTAAAAAGTGCCTTGTGAACTATATAATGCAAAATGTTTAATTCACATTCAAAAAGTTCTAACGCATCTCAAAATTTTTAGTAGTGTCTAATAAGTAAATAATAAAAGTATAACAGTTAACCAATAAAAGGTTTGTGTGTTATCGTTAAACGAACTTAACTACAACATATGTACTATACATTAGTTATATAGGACCTAAAAAGTGCCTTGTGAACTATATGGTGCCAAATGTTTAATTCACATTCCTAAAAGTTCTAATGAGTCTCAAAATGTTTATTAGAGTCTATTAAGTAAATAATAAAAGTATAACAGTTAACCAATAAAAGGTTTGTCTGTTATCGTTAAATGAACTTAACTACAACAAATGTACTATACATTAGTTATATAGGACCTAAAAACTGCCTTGTGAACTATATGGTGCCAAATGTTTAATTCACATTCCTAAAATTTTTAACGCGCCTCAAAATGTTTATTAGAGTCTAATAAGTAAATAATAAAAGTATAACAGTTAACCAATAAAATTTTGTCTGTTATCGTTAAATGAACTTAACTACAACATATGTACTATACATTAGTTATATAGGACCTAAAAACTGCCTTGTGAACTATATGGTGCAAAATGTGTAAGTCACATTCCTAAAAGCTCTAACGCGTCTCAAAATGTGTATTAGAGTCTAATAAGTAAATAACAAAAGTATAAAAGTTAACCAATAAAAGGTTTTTCTGTTATCGTTAAATGAACTTAACTACAACATATGTACTATACATTAGTTATATAGGACCTAAAAACTGCCTTGTAAACTATATGGTGCAAAATGTTTAATTCATATTGCAAAAACATCTAATGAGTCTCAAAATGTTTATTAGAGTCTAATAAGTAAATAATAAAAGTATAACAGTTAACCAATAAAAGGTTTGTCTGTTATCGTTAAATTAACTTAACTACAACATAAGAACTATACATTAGTTATATAGGACCTAAAAACTGCCTTGTGAACTATATGGTGCAAAATGTTTAATGCACATTCCCAAAAGTTCTAACGCGTCTCAAAATGTTTATTAGAGTCTAATAAGTAAATAATAAAAGTATAACAGTTAACCAATAAAAAGTTTTTCTGTTATCGTTAAAAGAACTTAACTAAAATATTTGCACTATACATTAGTTATATAGGTCCTAAAAAGTGCCTTGTGAACTATATGGTGCCAAATGTTTAATTCACATTCCTAAAAGTTCTAACGCATCTCAAAATGTTTATTAGAGTCTATTAAGTAAATAATAAAAGTATAACAGTTAACCAATAAAAGGTTTGTCTTTTATCGTTAAATGAACTTAACTACAACATATGTACTATACATTAGTTATATAGGACCTAAAAACTGCCTTGTGAACTATATGGTGCCAAATGTGTAATTCACATTCCTAAAAGCTCTAACGCGTCTCAAAATGGGTATTAGAGTCTAATAAGTAAATAATAAAATTATAACAGTTAACCAATAAAAGGTTTGTCTGTTATCGTTAAAAGAACTTAACTACAAAATTTGCACTATACATTAGTTGTACAGGTCCTAAACAGTGCCTTGTGAACTATATGGTGCCAAATGTTTAATTCACATTCCTAAAAGTTCTAACGCGTCTCAAAATGTTTATTAGAGTCTATTAAGTAAATAATAAAAGTATAACAGTTAACCAATAAAAGGTTTGTCTGTTATCGTTAAAAGAACTTAACTACAAAATTTGCACTATACATTAGTTGTATAGGTCCTAAACAGTGCCTTGTGAACTATATGGTGCAAAATGTTTAATTCACATTCCTAAAAGTTCTAACGGGTCTCAAAATGTTTATTACAGTCTAATAAGTAAATAATAAAAGTATAACAGTTAACCAATAAAAGGTTTGTCTTTTATCGTTAAATGAACTTAACTACAACATATGTACTATACATTAGTTTTATAGGACCTAAAAACTGCCTTGTGAACTATATGGTGCAAAATGTGTAATTCACATTCCTAAAAGCTCTAACGCGTCTCAAAATGTGTATTAGAATCTAATAAGTAAATAATAAAAGTATAACAGTTAACCAATAAAACGTTTGTCTGTTATCGTTAAAAGAACTTAACTAAAAAATTTGCACTATACATTAGTTATACAGGTCCTAAAAAGTGCCTTGTGAACTATATGGTGCCAAATGTGTAATTCACATTGCAAAAAAAACTAATGGGTCTCAAAATGTTTATTATAGTCTAATAAGTAAATAACAAAAGTATAACAGGTAACCAATAAAAGGTTTGTCTGTTATCGTTGAAAGAACTTAACTAAAACCATTGCTCTATACATTAGTTATATAGGTCTTAAAAAGTGCCTTGTGAACTATAAGGTGCCAAATGTTTAATTCACCTTGCAAAAAGTTCTAACGGGTCTCAAAATGTTTATTAGAGTCTAATAAGTAAATCAAAAAAGTATAACAGTTAACCAATAAAAGGTTTGTCTGTTATCGTTAAAAGAACTTAACTACAACATATGCAGTATACATTAGTAATATAGGTCCTAAACAGTGCCTTGTGAACTATATGGTGCCAAATGTTTAATTCACATTCCTCAAAGTTCTAACGGGTCTCAAATTGTTTATTAGAGGCTAATAAGTAAATAATAAACGTATAACAGTTAACCAATAAAAGGTTTGTCTGTTATCGTTAAAAGAACTTAACTACAAAATTTGCACTATACATTAGTTGTATAGGTCCTAAACAGTGCCTTGTGAACTATATGGTGCAAAATGCTTAATTCACATTCCTAAAAGTTCTAACGCGTCTCAAAATGTTTATTAGAGTCTAATAAGTAAATAATAAAAGTATAACAGTTAACCAATAAAAGGTTTGTCTGTTATCGTTAAAAGAACTTAGCTACAACATATGCACTATACATTAGTTATATAGGTCCTAAACAGTGCCTTGTGAACTATATGGTGCAAAATGTTTAATTCACATTCCCAAAAGTTCTAACGCTTCTCAAAATGTTTATTATAATCTAATAAGTAAATAATAAAAGTATAACAGTTAACCAATAAAAGGTTTGTCTTTTATCGTTAAAAGATGTTAACTACAAAATTTGAACTATACATTACTTGTATAGGTCCTAAAAAGAGCCTTGTGAACTATATGGTGCAAAATGTGTAATTCACATTCCTTAAAGCTCTAACGCGTCTCAAAATGTTTATTAGAGTCAAAAAAGTAAATAATAAAAGTATAACAGTTAACCAATAAAAGGTTTGTCTGTTATCGTTAAATAAACTTAACTACAACATATGTACTATACATTAGTTATATAGGAACTAAAAAGTGCCTTGTGAACTATATGGTGCCAAATGTTTAATTCATATTGCAAAAACATCTAATGAGTCTCAAAATGTTTATTAGAGTCTAATAAGTAAATAATAAAAGTACAACAGTTAACCAATAAAAGGTTTGTCTGTTATCGTTAAATGAACTTAAATACAACATATGTACTATACATTAGTTATATAGGACCTAAAAACTGCCTTGTGAACTATATGGTGCAAAATATTTAATGCACATTCCCAAAAGTTCTAACGCGTCTCAAAATGTTTATTAGAGTCTAATAAGTAAATAATAAAAGTACAACAGTTAACCAATAAAAGGTTTGTCTGTTATCGTTAAATGAACTTAACTACAAGATATGTACTATACATTAGTTATATAGGACCTAAAAACTGCCTTGTGAACTATATGGTGCAAAATGTGTAAGTCACATTCCTAAAAGCTCTAACGCGTCTCAAAATGTGTATTAGAGTCTAATAAGTAAATAATAAAAGTATAAAAGTTAACCAATAAAAGGTTTTTCTGTTATCGTTAAATGAACTTAACTACAACATATGTACTATACATTAGTTATATAGGACCTAAAAACTGCCTTGTGAACTATATGGTGCAAAATGTTTAATTCATATTGCAAAAACATCTAATGAGTCTCAAAATGTTTATTAGAGTCTAATAAGTAAATAATAAAAGTATAACAGTTAACCAATAAAAGGTTTGTCTGTTATCGTTAAATGAACTTAACTACAACATATGTACTATACATTAGTTATATAGGACCTAAAAACTGCCTTGTGAACTATATGGTGCAAAATGTTTAATGCACATTCCCAAAAGTTCTAACGCGTCTCAAAATGTTTATTAGAGTCTAATAAGTAAATAATAAAAGTATAACAGTTAACCAATAAAAAGTTTTTCTGTTATCGTTAAAAGAACTTAACTAAAATATTTGCACTATACATTAGTTATATAGGTCCTAAAAAGTGCCTTGTGAACTATATGGTGCCAAATGTTTAATTCACATTCCTAAAAGTTCTAACGCATCTCAAAATGTTTATTAGAGTCTATTAAGTAAATAATAAAAGTATAACAGTTAACCAATAAAAGGTTTGTCTTTTATCGTTAAATGAACTTAACTACAACATATGTACTATACATTAGTTATATAGGACCTAAAAACTGCCTTGTGAACTATATGGTGCCAAATGTGTAATTCACATTCCTAAAAGCTCTAACGCGTCTCAAAATGGGTATTAGAGTCTAATAAGTAAATAATAAAATTATAACAGTTAACCAATAAAAGGTTTGTCTGTTATCGTTAAAAGAACTTAACTACAAAATTTGCACTATACATTAGTTGTACAGGTCCTAAACAGTGCCTTGTGAACTATATGGTGCCAAATGTTTAATTCACATTCCTAAAAGTTCTAACGCGTCTCAAAATGTTTATTAGAGTCTATTAAGTAAATAATAAAAGTATAACAGTTAACCAATAAAAGGTTTGTCTGTTATCGTTAAAAGAACTTAACTACAAAATTTGCACTATACATTAGTTGTATAGGTCCTAAACAGTGCCTTGTGAACTATATGGTGCAAAATGTTTAATTCACATTCCTAAAAGTTCTAACGGGTCTCAAAATGTTTATTACAGTCTAATAAGTAAATAATAAAAGTATAACAGTTAACCAATAAAAGGTTTGTCTTTTATCGTTAAATGAACTTAACTACAACATATGTACTATACATTAGTTATATAGGACCTAAAAACTGCCTTGTGAACTATATGGTGCAAAATGTGTAATTCACATTCCTAAAAGCTCTAACGCGTCTCAAAATGTGTATTAGAATCTAATAAGTAAATAATAAAAGTATAACAGTTAACCAATAAAACGTTTGTCTGTTATCGTTAAAAGAACTTAACTAAAAAATTTGCACTATACATTAGTTATACAGGTCCTAAAAAGTGCCTTGTGAACTATATGGTGCCAAATGTGTAATTCACATTGCAAAAAAAACTAATGGGTCTCAAAATGTTTATTATAGTCTAATAAGTAAATAACAAAAGTATAACAGGTAACCAATAAAAGGTTTGTCTGTTATCGTTGAAAGAACTTAACTAAAACCATTGCTCTATACATTAGTTATATAGGTCTTAAAAAGTGCCTTGTGAACTATAAGGTGCCAAATGTTTAATTCACCTTGCAAAAAGTTCTAACGGGTCTCAAAATGTTTATTAGAGTCTAATAAGTAAATCAAAAAAGTATAACAGTTAACCAATAAAAGGTTTGTCTGTTATCGTTAAAAGAACTTAACTACAACATATGCAGTATACATTAGTAATATAGGTCCTAAATAGTGCCTTGTGAACTATATGGTGCCAAATGTTTAATTCACATTCCTCAAAGTTCTAACGGGTCTCAAATTGTTTATTAGAGGCTAATAAGTAAATATTAAACGTATAACAGTTAACCAATAAAAGGTTTGTCTGTTATCGTTAAATGAACTTAACTACAAAATTTGCACTATACATTAGTTGTATAGGTCCTAAACAGTGCCTTGTGAACTATATGGTGCAAAATGTTTAATTCACATTCCCAAAAGTTCTAACGCTTCTCAAAATGTTTATTATAATCTAATAAGTAAATAATAAAAGTATAACAGTTAACCAATAAAAGGTTTGTCTTTTATCGTTAAAAGATGTTAACTACAAAATTTGAACTATACATTACTTGTATAGGTCCTAAAAAGAGCCTTGTGAACTATATGGTGCAAAATGTGTAATTCACATTCCTAAAAGCTCTAACGCGTCTCAAAATGTTTATTAGAGTCAAAAAAGTAAATAATAAAAGTATAACAGTTAACCAATAAAAGGTTTGTCTGGTATCGTTAAATAAACTTAACTACAACATATGTACTATACATTAGTTATATAGGAACTAAAAAGTGCCTTGTGAACTATATGGTGCCAAATGTTTAATTCATATTGCAAAAACATCTAATGAGTCTCAAAATGTTTATTAGAGTCTAATAAGTAAATAATAAAAGTACAACAGTTAACCAATAAAAGGTTTGTCTGTTATCGTTAAATGAACTTAAATACAACATATGTACTATACATTAGTTATATAGGACCTAAAAACTGCCTTGTGAACTATATGGTGCAAAATATTTAATGCACATTCCCAAAAGTTCTAACGCGTCTCAAAATGTTTATTAGAGTCTAATAAGTAAATAATAAAAGTACAACAGTTAACCAATAAAAGGTTTGTCTGTTATCGTTAAATGAACTTAACTACAAGATATGTACTATACATTAGTTAAATAGGACCTAAAAAGTGCCTTGTGAACTATATGGTGCAAAATGTTTAATTCACATTCCTAAAAGTTCTAACGCGTCTCAAAATGTTTATTAGAGTCTAATAAGTAAATAATAAAAGTATAACAGTTAACCAATAAAAGGTTTGTCTGTTATCGTTAAAAGAACTTAACTACAAAATTTGCACTATACATTAGTTGTACAGGTCCTAAACAGTGCCTTGTGAACTATATGGTGCCAAATGTTTAATTCACATTCCTAAAAGTTCTAACGCGTCTCAAAATGTTTATTAGAGTCTATTAAGTAAATAATAAAAGTATAACAGTTAACCAATAAAAGGTTTGTCTGTTATCGTTAAAAGAACTTAACTACAAAATTTGCACTATACATTAGTTGTATAGGTCCTAAACAGTGCCTTGTGAACTATATGGTGCAAAATGTTTAATTCACATTCCTAAAAGTTCTAACGGGTCTCAAAATGTTTATTACAGTCTAATAAGTAAATAATAAAA
The DNA here is from genome assembly GCF_947623445.1 of Clavelina lepadiformis. NCBI lineage: Eukaryota > Metazoa > Chordata > Ascidiacea > Aplousobranchia > Clavelinidae > Clavelina > Clavelina lepadiformis. The sequence continues at coordinate 11,917,029 of NC_135243.1, read as the reverse complement.
GTATAACAGTTAACCAATAAAAGGTTTGTCTTTTATCGTTAAATGAACTTAACTACAACATATGTACTATACATTAGTTATATAGGATCTAAAAACTGCCTTGTGAACTATATGGTGCAAAATGTGTAATTCACATTCCTAAAAGCTCTAACGCGTCTCAAAATGTGTATTAGAATCTAATAAGTAAATAATAAAAGTATAACAGTTAACCAATAAAACGTTTGTCTGTTATCGTTAAAAGAACTTAACTAAAAAATTTGCACTATACATTAGTTATACAGGTCCTAAAAAGTGCCTTGTGAACTATATGGTGCCAAATGTGTAATTCACATTGCAAAAAAAACTAATGGGTCTCAAAATGTTTATTATAGTCTAATAAGTAAATAACAAAAGTATAACAGGTAACCAATAAAAGGTTTGTCTGTTATCGTTGAAAGAACTTAACTAAAACCATTGCTCTATACATTAGTTATATAGGTCTTAAAAAGTGCCTTGTGAACTATAAGGTGCCAAATGTTTAATTCACCTTGCAAAAAGTTCTAACGGGTCTCAAAATGTTTATTAGAGTCTAATAAGTAAATCAAAAAAGTATAACAGTTAACCAATAAAAGGTTTGTCTGTTATCGTTAAAAGAACTTAACTACAACATATGCAGTATACATTAGTAATATAGGTCCTAAACAGTGCCTTGTGAACTATATGGTGCCAAATGTTTAATTCGGATTCCTCAAAGTTTTAACGGGTCTCAAATTGTTTATTAGAGGCTAATAAGTAAATAATAAACGTATAACAGTTAACCAATAAATAGTTTGTCTGTTATCGTTAAAAGAACTTAACTACAAAATTTGCACTATACATTAGTTGTATAGGTCCTAAACAGTGCCTTGTGAACTATATGGTGCAAAATGCTTAATTCACATTCCTAAAAGTTCTAACGCGTCTCAAAATGTTTATTAGAGTCTAATAAGTAAATAATAAAAGTATAACAGTTAACCAATAAAAGGTTTGTCTGTTATCGTTAAAAGAACTTAGCTACAACATATGCACTATACATTAGTTATATAGGTCCTAAACAGTGCCTTGTGAACTATATGGTGCAAAATGTTTAATTCACATTCCCAAAAGTTCTAACGCTTCTCAAAATGTTTATTATAATCTAATAAGTAAATAATAAAAGTATAACAGTTAACCAATAAAAGGTTTGTCTTTTATCGTTAAAAGATGTTAACTACAAAATTTGAACTATACATTACTTGTATAGGTCCTAAAAAGAGCCTTGTGAACTATATGGTGCAAAATGTGTAATTCACATTCCTAAAAGCTCTAACGCGTCTCAAAATGTTTATTAGAGTCAAAAAAGTAAATAATAAAAGTATAACAGTTAACCAATAAAAGGTTTGTCTGTTATCGTTAAATAAACTTAACTACAACATATGTACTATACATTAGTTATATAGGAACTAAAAAGTGCCTTGTGAACTATATGGTGCCAAATGTTTAATTCATATTGCAAAAACATCTAACGAGTCTCAAAATGTTTATTAGAGTCTAATAAGTAAATAATAAAAGTACAACAGTTAACAAATAAAAGGTTTGTCTGTTATCGTTAAATGAACTTAAATACAACATATGTACTATACATTAGTTATATAGGACCTAAAAACTGCCTTGTGAACTATATGGTGCAAAATATTTAAAGCACATTCCCAAAAGTTCTAACGCGTCTCAAAATGTTTATTAGAGTCTAATAAGTAAATAATAAAAGTACAACAGTTAACCAATAAAAGGTTTGTCTGTTATCGTTAAATGAACTTAACTACAAGATATGTACTATACATTAGTTATATAGGACCTAAAAAGTGCCTTGTGAACTATATGGTGCAAAATGTTTAATTCACATTCCTAAAAGTTCTAACGCGTCTCAAAATGTTTATTAGAGTCTAATAAGTAAATAATAAAAGTATAACAGTTAACCAATAAAAGGTTTGTCTGTTATCGTTAAAAGAACTTAACTACAACATATGTACCATACATTTGTTATAAAGGACCTAAAAAGTGCCTTGTGAACTATATGGTGCCAAATGTTTAATTCACATTCAAAAAGTTCTAACGCATCTCAAAATTTTTATTAGAGTCTAATAAGTAAATAATAAAAGTATAACAATTAACCAATAAAATGTTTGTCTGTTATCGTTAAATGAACTTAACTACAACAAATGTAGTATACATTAGTTATATAGGACCTAAAAAGTGCCTTTTGAACTATATGGTGCAAAATGTTTTATTCACATTCCTAAAAGTTCTAACGCGTCTCAAAATGTTTATTAGAGTCTAATAAGTAAATAATAAAAGTATAACAGTTAACCAATAAAAGGTTTGTCTGTTATCGTTAAAAGAACTTAACTACAACATATGTACCATACATTAGTTATATAGGACCTAAAAAGTGCCTTGTGAACTATATAATGCAAAATGTTTAATTCACATTCAAAAAGTTCTAACGCATCTCAAAAGTTTTAGTAGTGTCTAATAAGTAAATAATAAAAGTATAACAGTTAACCAATAAAAGGTTTGTGTGTTATCGTTAAACGAACTTAACTACAACATATGTACTATACATTAGTTATATAGGACCTAAAAAGTGCCTTGTGAACTATATGGTGCAAAATGTTTAATTCACATTCCTAAAAGTTCTAATGAGTCTCAAAATGTTTATTAGAGTCTATTAAGTAAATAATAAAAGTATAACAGTTAACCAATAAAAGGTTTGTCTGTTATCGTTAAATGAACTTAACTACAACAAATGTACTATACATTAGTTATATAGGACCTAAAAACTGCCTTGTGAACTATATGGTGCCAAATGTTTAATTCACATTCCTAAAATTTTTAACGCGCCTCAAAATGTTTATTAGAGTCTAATAAGTAAATAATAAAAGTATAACAGTTAACCAATAAAATTTTGTCTGTTATCGTTAAATGAACTTAACTACAACATATGTACTATACATTAGTTATATAGGACCTAAAAACTGCCTTGTGAACTATATGGTGCAAAATGTGTAAGTCACATTCCTAAAAGCTCTAACGCGTCTCAAAATGTGTATTAGAGTCTAATAAGTAAATAATAAAAGTATAAAAGTTAACCAATAAAAGGTTTTTCTGTTATCGTTAAATGAACTTAACTACAACATATGTACTATACATTAGTTATATAGGACCTAAAAACTGCCTTGTGAACTATATGGTGCAAAATGTTTAATTCATATTGCAAAAACATCTAATGAGTCTCAAAATGTTTATTAGAGTCTAATAAGTAAATAATAAAAGTATAACAGTTAACCAATAAAAGGTTTGTCTGTTATCGTTAAATGAACTTAACTACAACATATGTACTATACATTAGTTATATAGGACCTAAAAACTGCCTTGTGAACTATATGGTGCAAAATGTTTAATGCACATTCCCAAAAGTTCTAACGCGTCTCAAAATGTTTATTAGAGTCTAATAAGTAAATAATAAAAGTATAACAGTTAACCAATAAAAAGTTTTTCTGTTATCGTTAAAAGAACTTAACTAAAATATTTGCACTATACATTAGTTATATAGGTCCTAAAAAGTGCCTTGTGAACTATATGGTGCCAAATGTTTAATTCACATTCCTAAAAGTTCTAACGCATCTCAAAATGTTTATTAGAGTCTATTAAGTAAATAATAAAAGTATAACAGTTAACCAATAAAAGGTTTGTCTTTTATCGTTAAATGAACTTAACTACAACATATGTACTATACATTAGTTATATAGGACCTAAAAACTGCCTTGTGAACTATATGGTGCCAAATGTGTAATTCACATTCCTAAAAGCTCTAACGCGTCTCAAAATGGGTATTAGAGTCTAATAAGTAAATAATAAAATTATAACAGTTAACCAATAAAAGGTTTGTCTGTTATCGTTAAAAGAACTTAACTACAAAATTTGCACTATACATTAGTTGTACAGGTCCTAAACAGTGCCTTGTGAACTATATGGTGCCAAATGTTTAATTCACATTCCTAAAAGTTCTAACGCGTCTCAAAATGTTTATTAGAGTCTATTAAGTAAATAATAAAAGTATAACAGTTAACCAATAAAAGGTTTGTCTGTTATCGTTAAAAGAACTTAACTACAAAATTTGCACTATACATTAGTTGTATAGGTCCTAAACAGTGCCTTGTGAACTATATGGTGCAAAATGTTTAATTCACATTCCTAAAAGTTCTAACGGGTCTCAAAATGTTTATTACAGTCTAATAAGTAAATAATAAAAGTATAACAGTTAACCAATAAAAGGTTTGTCTTTTATCGTTAAATGAACTTAACTACAACATATGTACTATACATTAGTTTTATAGGACCTAAAAACTGCCTTGTGAACTATATGGTGCAAAATGTGTAATTCACATTCCTAAAAGCTCTAACGCGTCTCAAAATGTGTATTAGAATCTAATAAGTAAATAATAAAAGTATAACAGTTAACCAATAAAACGTTTGTCTGTTATCGTTAAAAGAACTTAACTAAAAAATTTGCACTATACATTAGTTATACAGGTCCTAAAAAGTGCCTTGTGAACTATATGGTGCCAAATGTGTAATTCACATTGCAAAAAAAACTAATGGGTCTCAAAATGTTTATTATAGTCTAATAAGTAAATAACAAAAGTATAACAGGTAACCAATAAAAGGTTTGTCTGTTATCGTTGAAAGAACTTAACTAAAACCATTGCTCTATACATTAGTTATATAGGTCTTAAAAAGTGCCTTGTGAACTATAAGGTGCCAAATGTTTAATTCACCTTGCAAAAAGTTCTAACGGGTCTCAAAATGTTTATTAGAGTCTAATAAGTAAATCAAAAAAGTATAACAGTTAACCAATAAAAGGTTTGTCTGTTATCGTTAAAAGAACTTAACTACAACATATGCAGTATACATTAGTAATATAGGTCCTAAACAGTGCCTTGTGAACTATATGGTGCCAAATGTTTAATTCACATTCTTTAAAGTTCTAACGGGTCTCAAATTGTTTATTAGAGGCTAATAAGTAAATAATAAACGTATAACAGTTAACCAATAAAAGGTTTGTCTGTTATCGTTAAAAGAACTTAACTACAAAATTTGCACTATACATTAGTTGTATAGGTCCTAAACAGTGCCTTGTGAACTATATGGTGCAAAATGCTTAATTCACATTCCTAAAAGTTCTAACGCGTCTCAAAATGTTTATTAGAGTCTAATAAGTAAATAATAAAAGTATAACAGTTAACCAATAAAAGGTTTGTCTGTTATCGTTAAAAGAACTTAGCTACAACATATGCACTATACATTAGTTATATAGGTCCTAAACAGTGCCTTGTGAACTATATGGTGCAAAATGTTTAATTCACATTCCCAAAAGTTCTAACGCTTCTCAAAATGTTTATTAGAATCTAATAAGTAAATAATAAAAGTATAACAGTTAACCAATAAAAGGTTTGTCTTTTATCGTTAAAAGATGTTAACTACAAAATTTGAACTATACATTACTTGTATAGGTCCTAAAAAGAGCCTTGTGAACTATATGGTGCAAAATGTGTAATTCACATTCCTAAAAGCTCTAACGCGTCTCAAAATGTTTATTAGAGTCAAAAAAGTAAATAATAAAAGTATAACAGTTAACCAATAAAAGGTTTGTCTGTTATCGTTAAATAAACTTAACTACAACATATGTACTATACATTAGTTATATAGGAACTAAAAAGTGCCTTGTGAACTATATGGTGCCAAATGTTTAATTCATATTGCAAAAACATCTAATGAGTCTCAAAATGTTTATTAGAGTCTAATAAGTAAATAATAAAAGTACAACAGTTAACCAATAAAAGGTTTGTCTGTTATCGTTAAATGAACTTAAATACAACATATGTACTATACATTAGTTATATAGGACCTAAAAACTGCCTTGTGAACTATATGGTGCAAAATATTTAATGCACATTCCCAAAAGTTCTAACGCGTCTCAAAATGTTTATTAGAGTCTAATAAGTAAATAATAAAAGTACAACAGTTAACCAATAAAAGGTTTGTCTGTTATCGTTAAATGAACTTAACTACAAGATATGTACTATACATTAGTTATATAGGACCTAAAAACTGCCTTGTGAACTATATGGTGCAAAATGTGTAAGTCACATTCCTAAAAGCTCTAACGCGTCTCAAAATGTGTATTAGAGTCTAATAAGTAAATAATAAAAGTATAAAAGTTAACCAATAAAAGGTTTTTCTGTTATCGTTAAATGAACTTAACTACAACATATGTACTATACATTAGTTATATAGGACCTAAAAACTGCCTTGTGAACTATATGGTGCAAAATGTTTAATTCATATTGCAAAAACATCTAATGAGTCTCAAAATGTTTATTAGTGTCTAATAAGTAAATAATAAAAGTATAACAGTTAACCAATAAAAGGTTTGTCTGTTATCGTTAAATGAACTTAACTACAACATATGTACTATACATTAGTTATATAGGACCTAAAAACTGCCTTGTGAACTATATGGTGCAAAATGTTTAATGCACATTCCCAAAAGTTCTAACGCGTCTCAAAATGTTTATTAGAGTCTAATAAGTAAATAATAAAAGTATAACAGTTAACCAATAAAAAGTTTTTCTGTTATCGTTAAAAGAACTTAACTAAAATATTTGCACTATACATTAGTTATATAGGTCCTAAAAAGTGCCTTGTGAACTATATGGTGCCAAATGTTTAATTCACATTCCTAAAAGTTCTAACGCATCTCAAAATGTTTATTAGAGTCTATTAAGTAAATAATAAAAGTATAACAGTTAACCAATAAAAGGTTTGTCTTTTATCGTTAAATGAACTTAACTACAACATATGTACTATACATTAGTTATATAGGACCTAAAAACTGCCTTGTGAACTATATGGTGCCAAATGTGTAATTCACATTCCTAAAAGCTCTAACGCGTCTCAAAATGGGTATTAGAGTCTAATAAGTAAATAATAAAATTATAACAGTTAACCAATAAAAGGTTTGTCTGTTATCGTTAAAAGAACTTAACTACAAAATTTGCACTATACATTAGTTGTACAGGTCCTAAACAGTGCCTTGTGAACTATATGGTGCCAAATGTTTAATTCACATTCCTAAAAGTTCTAACGCGTCTCAAAATGTTTATTAGAGTCTATTAAGTAAATAATAAAAGTATAACAGTTAACCAATAAAAGGTTTGTCTGTTATCGTTAAAAGAACTTAACTACAAAATTTGCACTATACATTAGTTGTATAGGTCCTAAACAGTGCCTTGTGAACTATATGGTGCAAAATGTTTAATTCACATTCCTAAAAGTTCTAACGGGTCTCAAAATGTTTATTACAGTCTAATAAGTAAATAATAAAAGTATAACAGTTAACCAATAAAAGGTTTGTCTTTTATCGTTAAATGAACTTAACTACAACATATGTACTATACATTAGTTATATAGGACCTAAAAACTGCCTTGTGAACTATATGGTGCAAAATGTGTAATTCACATTCCTAAAAGCTCTAACGCGTCTCAAAATGTGTATTAGAATCTAATAAGTAAATAATAAAAGTATAACAGTTAACCAATAAAACGTTTGTCTGTTATCGTTAAAAGAACTTAACTAAAAAATTTGCACTATACATTAGTTATACAGGTCCTAAAAAGTGCCTTGTGAACTATATGGTGCCAAATGTGTAATTCACATTGCAAAAAAAACTAATGGGTCTCAAAATGTTTATTATAGTCTAATAAGTAAATAACAAAAGTATAACAGGTAACCAATAAAAGGTTTGTCTGTTATCGTTGAAAGAACTTAACTAAAACCATTGCACTATACATTAGTTATACAGGTCCTAAAAAGTGCCTTGTGAACTATATGGTGCCAAATGTTTAATTCACCTTGCAAAAAGTTCTAACGGGTCTCAAAATGTTTATTAGAGTCTAATAAGTAAATCAAAAAAGTATAACAGTTAACCAATAAAAGGTTTGTCTGTTATCGTTAAAAGAACTTAACTACAACATATGCAGTATACATTAGTAATATAGGTCCTAAATAGTGCCTTGTGAACTATATGGTGCCAAATGTTTAATTCACATTCCTCAAAGTTCTAACGGGTCTCAAATTGTTTATTAGAGGCTAATAAGTAAATAATAAACGTATAACAGTTAACCAATAAAAGGTTTGTCTGTTATCGTTAAAAGAACTTAACTACAAAATTTGCACTATACATTAGTTGTATAGGTCCTAAACAGTGCCTTGTGAACTATATGGTGCAAAATGCTTAATTCACATTCCTAAAAGTTCTAACGCGTCTCAAAATGTTTATTAGAGTCTAATAAGTAAATAATAAAAGTATAACAGTTAACCAATAAAAGGTTTGTCTGTTATCGTTAAAAGAACTTAGCTACAACATATGCACTATACATTAGTTATATAGGTCCTAAACAGTGCCTTGTGAACTATATGGTGCAAAATGTTTAATTCACATTCCCAAAAGTTCTAACGCTTCTCAAAATGTTTATTATAATCTAATAAGTAAATAATAAAAGTATAACAGTTAACCAATAAAAGGTTTGTCTTTTATCGTTAAAAGATGTTAACTACAAAATTTGAACTATACATTACTTGTATAGGTCCTAAAAAGAGCCTTGTGAACTATATGGTGCAAAATGTGTAATTCACATTCCTAAAAGCTCTAACGCGTCTCAAAATGTTTATTAGAGTCAAAAAAGTAAATAATAAAAGTATAACAGTTAACCAATAAAAGGTTTGTCTGTTATCGTTAAATAAACTTAACTACAACATATGTACTATACATTAGTTATATAGGAACTAAAAAGTGCCTTGTGAACTATATGGTGCCAAATGTTTAATTCATATTGCAAAAACATCTAATGAGTCTCAAAATGTTTATTAGAGTCTAATAAGTAAATAATAAAAGTACAACAGTTAACCAATAAAAGGTTTGTCTGTTATCGTTAAATGAACTTAAATACAACATATGTACTATACATTAGTTATATAGGACCTAAAAACTGCCTTGTGAACTATATGGTGCAAAATATTTAATGCACATTCCCAAAAGTTCTAACGCGTCTCAAAATGTTTATTAGAGTCTAATAAGTAAATAATAAAAGTACAACAGTTAACCAATAAAAGGTTTGTCTGTTATCGTTAAATGAACTTAACTACAAGATATGTACTATACATTAGTTATATAGGACCTAAAAAGTGCCTTGTGAACTATATGGTGCAAAATGTGTAATTCACATTCCTAAAAGTTCTAACGCGTCTCAAAATGTTTATTAGAGTCTAATAAGTAAATAATAAAAGTATAACAGTTAACCAATAAAAGGTTTGTCTGTTATCGTTAAAAGAACTTAACTACAAAATTTGCACTATACATTAGTTGTACAGGTCCTAAACAGTGCCTTGTGAACTATATGGTGCCAAATGTTTAATTCACATTCCTAAAAGTTCTAACGCGTCTCAAAATGTTTATTAGAGTCTATTAAGTAAATAATAAAAGTATAACAGTTAACCAATAAAAGGTTTGTCTGTTATCGTTAAAAGAACTTAACTACAAAATTTGCACTATACATTAGTTGTATAGGTCCTAAACAGTGCCTTGTGAACTATATGGTGCAAAATGTTTAATTCACATTCCTAAAAGTTCTAACGGGTCTCAAAATGTTTATTACAGTCTAATAAGTAAATAATAAAAGTATAACAGTTAACCAATAAAAGGTTTGTCTTTTATCGTTAAATGAACTTAACTACAACATATGTACTATACATTAGTTATATAGGACCTAAAAACTGCCTTGTGAACTATATGGTGCAAAATGTGTAATTCACATTCCTAAAAGCTCTAACGCGTCTCAAAATGTGTATTAGAATCTAATAAGTAAATAATAAAAGTATAACAGTTAACCAATAAAACGTTTGTCTGTTATCGTTAAAAGAACTTAACTAAAAAATTTGCACTATACATTAGTTATACAGGTCCTAAAAAGTGCCTTGTGAACTATATGGTGCCAAATGTGTAATTCACATTGCAAAAAAAACTAATGGGTCTCAAAATGTTTATTATAGTCTAATAAGTAAATAACAAAAGTATAACAGGTAACCAATAAAAGGTTTGTCTGTTATCGTTGAAAGAACTTAACTAAAACCATTGCTCTATACATTAGTTATATAGGTCTTAAAAAGTGCCTTGTGAACTATAAGGTGCCAAATGTTTAATTCACCTTGCAAAAAGTTGTAACGGGTCTCAAAATGTTTATTAGAGTCTAATAAGTAAATCAAAAAAGTATAACAGTTAACCAATAAAAGGTTTGTCTGTTATCGTTAAAAGAACTTAACTACAACATATGCAGTATACATTAGTAATATAGGTCCTAAACAGTGCCTTGTGAACTATATGGTGCCAAATGTTTAATTCGGATTCCTCAAAGTTCTAACGGGTCTCAAATTGTTTATTAGAGGCTAATAAGTAAATAATAAACGTATAACAGTTAACCAATAAAAGGTTTGTCTGTTATCGTTAAAAGAACTTAACTACAAAATTTGCACTATACATTAGTTGTATAGGTCCTAAACAGTGCCTTGTGAACTATATGGTGCAAAATGCTTAATTCACATTCCTAAAAGTTCTAACGCGTCTCAAAATGTTTATTAGAGTCTAATAAGTAAATAATAAAAGTATAACAGTTAACCAATAAAAGGTTTGTCTGTTATCGTTAAAAGAACTTAGCTACAACATATGCACTATACATTAGTTATATAGGTCCTAAACAGTGCCTTGTGAACTATATGGTGCAAAATGTTTAATTCACATTCCCAAAAGTTCTAACGCTTCTCAAAATGTTTATTATAATCTAATAAGTAAATAATAAAAGTATAACAGTTAACCAATAAAAGGTTTGTCTTTTATCGTTAAAAGATGTTAACTACAAAATTTGAACTATACATTACTTGTATAGGTCCTAAAAAGAGCCTTGTGAACTATATGGTGCAAAATGTGTAATTCACATTCCTAAAAGCTCTAACGCGTCTCAAAATGTTTATTAGAGTCAAAAAAGTAAATAATAAAAGTATAACAGTTAACCAATAAAAGGTTTGTCTGTTATCGTTAAATAAACTTAACTACAACATATGTACTATACATTAGTTATATAGGAACTAAAAAGTGCCTTGTGAACTATATGGTGCCAAATGTTTAATTCATATTGCAAAAACATCTAATGAGTCTCAAAATGTTTATTAGAGTCTAATAAGTAAATAATAAAAGTACAACAGTTAACCAATAAAAGGTTTGTCTGTTATCGTTAAATGAACTTAAATACAACATATGTACTATACATTAGTTATATAGGACCTAAAAACTGCCTTGTGAACTATATGGTGCAAAATATTTAATGCACATTCCCAAAAGTTCTAACGCGTCTCAAAATGTTTATTAGAGTCTAATAAGTAAATAATAAAAGTACAACAGTTAACCAATAAAAGGTTTGTCTGTTATCGTTAAATGAACTTAACTACAAGATATGTACTATACATTAGTTATATAGGACCTAAAAAGTGCCTTGTGAACTATATGGTGCAAAATGTTTAATTCACATTCCTAAAAGTTCTAACGCGTCTCAAAATGTTTATTAGAGTCTAATAAGTAAATAATAAAAGTATAACAGTTAACCAATAAAAGGTTTGTCTGTTATCGTTAAAGGAACTTAACTACAACATATGTACCATACATTTGTTATAAAGGACCTAAAAAGTGCCTTGTGAACTATAAGGTGCAAAATGTTTAATTCACATTCAAAAAGTTCTAACGCATCTCAAAATTTTTATTAGAGTCTAATAAGTAAATAATAAAAGTATAACAATTAACCAATAAAATGTTTGTCTGTTATCGTTAAATGAACTTAACTACAACAAATGTAGTATACATTAGTTATATAGGACCTAAAAAGTGCCTTTTGAACTATATGGTGCAAAATGTTTTATTCACATTCCTAAAAGTTCTAACGCGTCTCAAAATGTTTATTAGAGTCTAATAAGTAAATAATAAAAGTATAACAGTTAACCAATAAAAGGTTTGTCTGTTATCGTTAAAAGAACTTAACTACAACATATGTACCATACATTAGTTATATAGGACCTAAAAAGTGCCTTGTGAACTATATAATGCAAAATGTTTAATTCACATTCAAAAAGTTCTAACGCATCTCAAAATTTTTATTAGTGTCTAATAAGTAAATAATAAAAGTATAACAGTTAACCAATAAAAGGTTTGTGTGTTATCGTTAAACGAACTTAACTACAACATATGTACTATACATTAGTTATATAGGACCTAAAAAGTGCCTTGTGAACTATATGGTGCAAAATGTTTAATTCACATTCCTAAAAGTTCTAATGAGTCTCAAAATGTTTATTAGAGTCTATTAAGTAAATAATAAAAGTATAACAGTTAACCATTAAAAGGTTTGTCTGTTATCGTTAAATGAACTTAACTACAACAAATGTACTATACATTAGTTATATAGGACCTAAAAACTGCCTTGTGAACTATATGGTGCCAAAGGTTTAATTCACATTCCTAAATTTTTTAACGCGCCTCAAAATGTTTATTAGAGTCTAATAAGTAAATAATAAAAGTATAACAGTTAACCAATAAAATTTTGTCTGTTATCGTTAAATGAACTTAACTACAACATATGTACTATACATTAGTTATATAGGACCTAAAAACTGCCTTGTGAACTATATGGTGCAAAATGTGTAAGTCACATTCCTAAAAGCTCTAACGCGTCTCAAAATGTGTATTAGAGTCTAATAAGTAAATAATAAAAGTATAAAAGTTAACCAATAAAAGGTTTTTCTGTTATCGTTAAATGAACTTAACTACAACATATGTACTATACATTAGTTATATAGGACCTAAAAACTGCCTTGTGAACTATATGGTGCAAAATGTTTAATTCATATTGCAAAAACATCTAATGAGTCTCAAAATGTTTATTAGAGTCTAATAAGTAAATAATAAAAGTATAACAGTTAACCAATAAAAGGTTTGTCTGTTATCGTTAAATGAACTTAACTACAACATATGTACTATACATTAGTTATATAGGACCTAAAAACTGCCTTGTGAACTATATGGTGCAAAATGTTTAATGCACATTCCCAAAAGTTCTAACGCGTCTCAAAATGTTTATTAGAGTCTAATAAGTAAATAATAAAAGTATAACAGTTAACCAATAAAAAGTTTTTCTGTTATCGTTAAAAGAACTTAACTAAAATATTTGCACTATACATTAGTTATATAGGTCCTAAAAAGTGCCTTGTGAACTATATGGTGCCAAATGTTTAATTCACATTCCTAAAAGTTCTAACGCATCTCAAAATGTTTATTAGAGTCTATTAAGTAAATAATAAAAGTATAACAGTTAACCAATAAAAGGTTTGTCTTTTATCGTTAAATGAACTTAACTACAACATATGTACTATACATTAGTTATATAGGACCTAAAAACTGCCTTGTGAACTATATGGTGCCAAATGTGTAATTCACATTCCTAAAAGCTCTAACGCGTCTCAAAATGGGTATTAGAGTCTAATAAGTAAATAATAAAAGTATAACAGTTAACCAATAAAAGGTTTTTCTGTTATTGTTAAATGAACTTAACTACAACATATGTACTATACATTAGTTATATAGGTCCTAAAAACTGCCTTGTGAACTATATGGTGCCAAATGTTTAATTCATATTGCAAAAACTTCTAATGAGTCTCAAAATGTTTATTAGAGTCTAATAAGTAAATAATAAAAGTATAACAGTTAACCAATAAAAGGTTTGTCTGTTATCGTTAAATGAACTTAACTACAACATATGTACTATACATTAGTTATATAGGACCTAAAAACTGCCTTGAGAACTATATGGTGCAAAATGTTTAATGCACATTCCCAAAAGTTCTAACGCGTCTCAAAATGTTTATTAGAGTCTAATAAGTAAATAATAAAAGTATAACAGTTAACCAATAAAAGGTTTTTCTGTTATCGTTAAATGAACTTAACTACAACATATGTACTATACATTAGTTATATAGGACCTAAAAACTGCCTTGTGAACTATATGGTGCAAAATGTGTAATTCACATTCCTAAAAGCGCTAACGCGTCTCAAAATGTGTATTAGAGTCTAATAAGTAAATAATAAAAGTATAACAGTTAACCAATAAAAGGTTTGTCTGTTATCGTTAAAAGAACTTAACTAAAACCATTGCTCTATACATTAGTTTATAGGTCCTAAAAAGTGCCTTGTGAACTATAAGGTGCCAAATGTTTAATTCACCTTGCAAAAAGTTTTAACGGGTCTCAAAATGTTTATTAGAGTCTAATAAGTAAATCAAAAAAGTATAACAGTTAACCAATAAAAGGTTTGTGTGTTATCGTTAAAAGAACTTAACTACAACATAAGCAGTATACATTAGTAATATAGGTCCTAAACAGTGCCTTGTGAACTATATGGTGCCAAATGTTTAATGCACATTCCCAAAAGTTCTAACGCGTCTCAAAATGTTTATTAGAGTCTAATAAGTAAATAATAAAAGTATAACAGTTAACCAATAAAAAGTTTTTCTGTTATCGTTAAAAGAACTTAACTAAAATATTTGCACTATACTTTAGTTATATAGGTCCTAAAAAGTGCCTTGTGAACTACATGGTGCCAAATGTTTAATTCACATTCCTAAAAGTTCTAACGCTTCTCAAAATGTTTATTAGAGTCTATTAAGTAAATAATAAAAGTATAACAGTTAACCAATAAAAGGTTTGTCTTTTATCGTTAAATGAACTTAACTACAACATATGTACTATACATTAGTTATATAGGACCTAAAAAGTGCCTTGTGAACTATATGGTGCAAAATGTGTAATTCACATTCCTAAAAGCTCTAACGCGTCTCAAAATGTGTATTAGAGTCTAATAAGTAAATAATAAAAGTATAACAGTTAACCAATAAAAGGATTTTCTGTTATCGTTAAATGAACTTAACTACAACATATGTACTATACATTAGTTATATAGGACCTAAAAACTGCCTTGTGAACTATATGGTGCCAAATGTTTAATTCATATTGCAAAAACATCTAATGAGTCTCAAAATGTTTATTTAAGTCTAATAAGTAAATAATAAAAGTATAACAGTTAACCAATAAAAGGTTTGTCTGTTATCGTTAAATGAACTTAACTACAACATATGTACTATACATTAGTTATATAGGACCTAAAAATTGCCTTGTGAACTATATGGTGCAAAATGTTTAATGCACATTCCCAAAAGTTCTAACGCGTCTCAAAATGTTTATTAGAGTCTAATAAGTAAATAATAAAAGTATAACAGTTAACCAATAAAAGGTTTGTCTGTTATCGTTAAATGAACTTAACTACAACATATGTACTATACATTAGTTATATAGGACCTAAAAACTGCCTTGTGAACTATATGGTGCAAAATGTTTAATGCACATTCCCAAAAGTTCTAACGCGTCTCAAAATGTTTATTAGAGTCTAATAAGTAAATAATAAAAGTATAACAGTTAACCAATAAAAGGTTTGTCTGTTATCGTTAAATGAACTTAACTACAACATATGTACTATACATTAGTTATATAGGACCTAAAAACTGCCTTGTGAACTATATGGTGCAAAATGTGTAATTCACATTCCTAAAAGCTCTAACGCGTCTCAAAATGTGTATTAGAGTCTAATAAGTAAATAATAAAAGTATAACAGTTAACCAATAAAAGGTTTGTCTGTTATCGTTAAAAGAACTTAACTAAAAAATTTGCACTATACATTAGTTATATAGGTCCTAAAAAGTGCCTTGTGAACTATATGGTGCCAAATGTTTAATTCACCTTGCAAAAAAAACTAATGGGTCTCAAAATGTTTATTAGAGTCTAATAAGTAAATAACAAAAGTATAACAGGTAACCAATAAAAGGTTTGTCTGTTATCGTTAAATGAACTTAACTACAACATATGTACTATACATTAGTTATATAGGACCTAAAAACTGCCTTGGGAATTATATGGTGTCATATGTTTAATTCTTATTGCAAAAACTTCTAATGAGTCTCAAAATGTTTATTAGAGTCTAATAAGTAAATAATAAAAGTATAACAGTTAACCAATAAAAGGTTTGTCTGTTATCGTTAAATGAACTTAACTACAACATATGTACTATACATTAGTTATATAGGACCTAAAAACTGCCTTGAGAACTATATGGTGCAAAATGTTTAATGCACATTCCCAAAAGTTCTAACGCGTCTCAAAATGTTTATTAGAGTCTAATAAGTAAATAATAAAAGTATAACAGTTAACCAATAAAAGGTTTTTCTGTTATCGTTAAATGAACTTAACTACAACATATGTACTATACATTAGTTATATAGGACCTAAAAACTGCCTTGTGAACTATATGGTGCAAAATGTGTAATTCACATTCCTAAAAGCGCTAACGCGTCTCAAAATGTGTATTAGAGTCTAATAAGTAAATAATAAAAGTATAACAGTTAACCAATAAAAGGTTTGTCTGTTATCGTTAAAAGAACTTAACTAAAACCATTGCTCTATACATTAGTTTATAGGTCCTAAAAAGTGCCTTGTGAACTATAAGGTGCCAAATGTTTAATTCACCTTGCAAAAAGTTTTAACGGGTCTCAAAATGTTTATTAGAGTCTAATAAGTAAATCAAAAAAGTATAACAGTTAACCAATA
The DNA here is from genome assembly GCF_947623445.1 of Clavelina lepadiformis. Taxonomy (NCBI): domain Eukaryota; kingdom Metazoa; phylum Chordata; class Ascidiacea; order Aplousobranchia; family Clavelinidae; genus Clavelina; species Clavelina lepadiformis. Next base: position 11,900,162 of record NC_135243.1, on the reverse strand, counting down.
AAAGGTTTGTGTGTTATCGTTAAAAGAACTTAACTACAACATAAGCAGTATACATTAGTAATATAGGTCCTAAACAGTGCCTTGTGAACTATATGGTGCCAAATGTTTAATGCACATTCCCAAAAGTTCTAACGCGTCTCAAAATGTTTATTAGAGTCTAATAAGTAAATAATAAAAGTATAACAGTTAACCAATAAAAAGTTTTTCTGTTATCGTTAAAAGAACTTAACTAAAATATTTGCACTATACATTAGTTATATAGGTCCTAAAAAGTGCCTTGTGAACTACATGGTGCCAAATGTTTAATTCACATTCCTAAAAGTTCTAACGCTTCTCAAAATGTTTATTAGAGTCTATTAAGTAAATAATAAAAGTATAACAGTTAACCAATAAAAGGTTTGTCTTTTATCGTTAAATGAACTTAACTACAACATATGTACTATACATTAGTTATATAGGACCTAAAAACTGCCTTGTGAACTATATGGTGCAAAATGTGTAATTCACATTCCTAAAAGCTCTAACGCGTCTCAAAATGTGTATTAGTGTCTAATAAGTAAATAATAAAAGTATAACAGTTAACCAATAAAAGGTTTGTCTGTTATCGTTAAATAAACTTAACTACAACATATGTACTATACATTAGTTATATAGGAACTAAAAAGTGCCTTGTGAACTATATGGTGCCAAATGTTTAATTCATATTGCAAAAACATCTAATGAGTCTCAAAATGTTTATTAGAGTCTAATAAGTAAATAAAAAAAGTACAACAGTTAACCAATAAAAGGTTTGTCTGTTATCGTTAAATGAACTTAAATACAACATATGTACTATACATTAGTTATATAGGACCTAAAAACTGCCTTGTGAACTATATGGTGCAAAATATTTAATGCACATTCCCAAAACTTCTAACGCGTCTCAAAATGTTTATTAGAGTCTAATAAGTAAATAATAAAAGTACAACAGTTAACCAATAAAAGGTTTGTCTGTTATCGTTAAATGAACTTAACTACAAGATATGTAATATACATTAGTTATATAGGACCTAAAAAGTGCCTTGTGAACTATATGGTGCAAAATGTTTAATTCACATTCCTAAAAGTTCTAACGCGTCTCAAAATGTTTATTAGAGTCTAATAAGTAAATAATAAAAGTATAACAGTTAACCAATAAAAGGTTTGTCTGTTATCGTTAAAAGAACTTAACTACAACATATGTACCATACATTTGTTATAAAGGACCTAAAAAGTGCCTTGTGAACTATAAGGTGCAAAATGTTTAATTCACATTCAAAAAGTTCTAACGCATCTCAAAATTTTTATTAGAGTCTAATAAGTAAATAATAAAAGTATAACAATTAACCAATAAAATGTTTGTCTGTTATCGTTAAATGAACTTAACTACAACAAATGTAGTATACATTAGTTATATAGGACCTAAAAAGTGCCTTTTGAACTATATGGTGCAAAATGTTTTATTCACATTCCTAAAAGTTCTAACGCGTCTCAAAATGTTTATTAGAGTCTAATAAGTAAATAATAAAAGTATAACAGTTAACCAATAAAAGGTTTGTCTGTTATCGTTAAAAGAACTTAACTACAACATATGTACCATACATTAGTTATATAGGACCTAAAAAGTGCCTTGTGAACTATATAATGCAAAATGTTTAATTCACATTCAAAAAGTTCTAACGCATCTCAAAATTTTTATTAGTGTCTAATAAGTAAATAATAAAAGTATAACAGTTAACCAATAAAAGGTTTGTGTGTTATCGTTAAACGAACTTAACTACAACATATGTACTATACATTAGTTATATAGGACCTAAAAAGTGCCTTGTGAACTATATGGTGCAAAATGTTTAATTCACATTCCTAAAAGTTCTAATGAGTCTCAAAATGTTTATTAGAGTCTATTAAGTAAATAATAAAAGTATAACAGTTAACCAATAAAAGGTTTGTCTGTTATCGTTAAATGAACTTAACTACAACAAATGTACTATACATTAGTTATATAGGACCTAAAAACTGCCTTGTGAACTATATGGTGCCAAATGTTTAATTCACATTCCTAAAATTTTTAACGCGCCTCAAAATGTTTATTAGAGTCTAATAAGTAAATAATAAAAGTATAACAGTTAACCAATAGAATTTTGTCTGTTATCGTTAAATGAACTTAACTACAACATATGTACTATACATTAGTTATATAGGACCTAAAAACTGCCTTGTGAACTATATGGTGCAAAATGTGTAAGTCACATTCCTAAAAGCTCTAACGCGTCTCAAAATGTGTATTAGAATCTAATAAGTAAATAATAAAAGTATAAAAGTTAACCAATAAAAGGTTTTTCTGTTATCGTTAAATGAACTTAACTACAACATATGTACTATACATTAGTTATATAGGACCTAAAAACTGCCTTGTGAACTATATGGTGCAAAATGTTTAATTCATATTGCAAAAACATCTAATGAGTCTCAAAATGTTTATTAGAGTCTAATAAGTAAATAATAAAAGTATAACAGTTAACCAATAAAAGGTTTGTCTGTTATCGTTAAATGAACTTAACTACAACATATGTACTATACATTAGTTATATAGGACCTAAAAACTGCCTTGTGAACTATATGGTGCAAAATGTTTAATGCACATTCCCAAAAGTTCTAACGCGTCTCAAAATGTTTATTAGAGTCTAATAAGTAAATAATAAAAGTATAACAGTTAACCAATAAAAAGTTTTTCTGTTATCGTTAAAAGAACTTAACTAAAATATTTGCACTATACATTAGTTATATAGGTCCTAAAAAGTGCCTTGTGAACTATATGGTGCCAAATGTTTAATTCACATTCCTAAAAGTTCTAACGCATCTCAAAATGTTTATTAGAGTCTATTAAGTAAATAATAAAAGTATAACAGTTAACCAATAAAAGGTTTGTCTTTTATCGTTAAATGAACTTAACTACAACATATGTACTATACATTAGTTATATAGGACCTAAAAACTGCCTTGTGAACTATATGGTGCCAAATGTGTAATTCACATTCCTAAAAGCTCTAACGCGTCTCAAAATGGGTATTAGAGTCTAATAAGTAAATAATAAAAGTATAACAGTTAACCAATAAAAGGTTTTTCTGTTATTGTTAAATGAACTTAACTACAACATATGTACTATACATTAGTTATATAGGTCCTAAAAACTGCCTTGTGAACTATATGGTGCCAAATGTTTAATTCATATTGCAAAAACTTCTAATGAGTCTCAAAATGTTTATTAGAGTCTAATAAGTAAATAATAAAAGTATAACAGTTAACCAATAAAAGGTTTGTCTGTTATCGTTAAATGAACTTAACTACAACATATGTACTATACATTAGTTATATAGGACCTAAAAACTGCCTTGAGAACTATATGGTGCAAAATGTTTAATGCACATTCCCAAAAGTTCTAACGCGTCTCAAAATGTTTATTAGAGTCTAATAAGTAAATAATAAAAGTATAACAGTTAACCAATAAAAGGTTTTTCTGTTATCGTTAAATGAACTTAACTACAACATATGTACTATACATTAGTTATATAGGACCTAAAAACTGCCTTGTGAACTATATGGTGCAAAATGTGTAATTCACATTCCTAAAAGCGCTAACGCGTCTCAAAATGTGTATTAGAGTCTAATAAGTAAATAATAAAAGTATAACAGTTAACCAATAAAAGGTTTGTCTGTTATCGTTAAAAGAACTTAACTAAAACCATTGCTCTATACATTAGTTTATAGGTCCTAAAAAGTGCCTTGTGAACTATAAGGTGCCAAATGTTTAATTCACCTTGCAAAAAGTTTTAACGAGTCTCAAAATGTTTATTAGAGTCTAATAAGTAAATCAAAAAAGTATAACAGTTAACCAATAAAAGGTTTGTGTGTTATCGTTAAAAGAACTTAACTACAACATAAGCAGTATACATTAGTAATATAGGTCCTAAACAGTGCCTTGTGAACTATATGGTGCCAAATGTTTAATGCACATTCCCAAAAGTTCTAACGCGTCTCAAAATGTTTATTAGAGTCTAATAAGTAAATAATAAAAGTATAACAGTTAACCAATAAAAGGTTTGTCTGTTATCGTTAAATGAACTTAACTACAACATATGTACTATACATTAGTTATATAGGACCTAAAAACTGCCTTGTGAACTATATGGTGCAAAATGTGTAATTCACATTCCTAAAAGCTCTAACGCGTCTCAAAATGTGTATTAGAGTCTAATAAGTAAATAATAAAAGTATAACAGTTAACCAATAAAAGGTTTGTCTGTTATCGTTAAAAGAACTTAACTAAAAAATTTGCACTATACATTAGTTATATAGGTCCTAAAAAGTGCCTTGTGAACTATATGGTGCCAAATGTTTAATTCACCTTGCAAAAAAAACTAATGGGTCTCAAAATGTTTATTAGAGTCTAATAAGTAAATAACAAAAGTATAACAGGTAACCAATAAAAGGTTTGTCTGTTATCGTTAAATGAACTTAACTACAACATATGTACTATACATTAGATATATAGGTCCTAAAAATTGCCTTGTGAACTATATGGTGCCAAATGTTTAATTCATATTGCAAAAACATCTAATGAGTCTCAAAATGTTTATTAGAGTCTAATAAGTAAATAATAAAAGTATAACAGTTAACCAATAAAAGGTTTGTCTGTTATCGTTAAATGAACTTAACTACAACATATGTACTATACATTAGTTATATAGGACCTAAAAACTGCCTTGAGAACTATATGGTGCAAAATGTTTAATGCACATTCCCAAAAGTTCTAACGCGTCTCAAAATGTTTATTAGAGTCTAATAAGTAAATAATAAAAGTATAACAGTTAACCAATAAAAGGTTTTTCTGTTATCGTTAAATGAACTTAACTACAACATATGTACTATACATTAGTTATATAGGACCTAAAAACTGCCTTGTGAACTATATGGTGCAAAATGTGTAATTCACATTCCTAAAAGCGCTAACGCGTCTCAAAATGTGTATTAGAGTCTAATAAGTAAATAATAAAAGTATAACAGTTAACCAATAAAAGGTTTGTCTGTTATCGTTAAAAGAACTTAACTAAAACCATTGCTCTATACATTAGTTTATAGGTCCTAAAAAGTGCCTTGTGAACTATAAGGTGCCAAATGTTTAATTCACCTTGCAAAAAGTTTTAACGGGTCTCAAAATGTTTATTAGAGTCTAATAAGTAAATCAAAAAAGTATAACAGTTAACCAATAAAAGGTTTGTGTGTTATCGTTAAAAGAACTTAACTACAACATAAGCAGTATACATTAGTAATATAGGTCCTAAACAGTGCCTTGTGAACTATATGGTGCCAAATGTTTAATGCACATTCCCAAAAGTTCTAACGCGTCTCAAAATGTTTATTAGAGTCTAATAAGTAAATAATAAAAGTATAACAGTTAACCAATAAAAAGTTTTTCTGTTATCGTTAAAAGAACTTAACTAAAATATTTGCACTATACATTAGTTATATAGGTCCTAAAAAGTGCCTTGTGAACTACATGGTGCCAAATGTTTAATTCACATTCCTAAAAGTTCTAACGCTTCTCAAAATGTTTATTAGAGTCTATTAAGTAAATAATAAAAGTATAACAGTTAACCAATAAAAGGTTTGTCTTTTATCGTTAAATGAACTTAACTACAACATATGTACTATACATTAGTTATATAGGACCTAAAAACTGCCTTGTGAACTATATGGTGCAAAATGTGTAATTCACATTCCTAAAATTTTTAACGCGTCTCAAAATGTGTATTAGAGTCTAATAAGTAAATAATAAAAGTATAACAGTTAACCAATAAAAGGTTTGTCTGTTATCGTTAAATGAACTTAACTACAACATATGTACTATACATTAGTTATATAGGACCTAAAAACTGCCTTGTGAACTATATGGTGCCAAATGTTTAATTCATATTGCAAAAACATCTAATGAGTCTCAAAATGTTTATTTGAGTCTAATAAGTAAATAATAAAAGTATAACAGTTAACCAATAAAAGGTTTGTCTGTTATCGTTAAATGAACTTAACTACAACAAATGTACTATACATTAGTTATATAGGACCTAAAAACTGCCTTGTGAACTATATGGTGCAAAATGTTTAATGCACATTCCCAAAAGTTCTAACGCGTCTCAAAATGTTTATTAGAGTCTAATAAGGAAATAATAAAAGTATAACAGTTAACCAATAAAAGGTTTGTCTGTTATCGTTAAATGAACTTAACTACAACATATGTACTATACATTAGTTATATAGGACCTAAAAACTGCCTTGTGAACTATATGGTGCAAAATGTTTAATGCACATTCCCAAAAGTTCTAACGCGTCTCAAAATGTTTATTAGAGTCTAATAAGTAAATAATAAAAGTATAACAGTTAACCAATAAAAGGTTTGTCTGTTATCGTTAAATGAACTTAACTACAACATATGTACTATACATTAGTTATATAGGACCTAAAAACTGCCTTGTGAACTATATGGTGCAAAATGTGTAATTCACATTCCTAAAAGCTCTAACGCGTCTCAAAATGTGTATTAGAGTCTAATAAGTAAATAATAAAAGTATAACAGTTAACCAATAAAAGGTTTGTCTGTTATCGTTAAAAGAACTTAACTAAAAAATTTGCACTATACATTAGTTATATAGGTCCTAAAAAGTGCCTTGTGAACTATATGGTGCCAAATGTTTAATTCACCTTGCAAAAAAAACTAATGGGTCTCAAAATGTTTATTAGAGTCTAATAAGTAAATAACAAAAGTATAACAGGTAACCAATAAAAGGTTTGTCTGTTATCGTTGAAAGAACTTAACTAAAACCATTGCTCTATACATTAGTTATATAGGTCCTAAAAAGTGCCTTGTAAACTATAAGGTGCCAAATGTTTAATTCACCTTGCAAAAAGTTCTAACGGGTCTCAAAATGTTTATTAGAGTCTAATAAGTAAATCAAAAAAGTATAACAGTTAACCAATAAAAGGTTTGTCTGTTATCGTTAAAAGAACTTAACTACAACATATGCAGTATACATTAGTAATATAGGTACTAAACAGTGCCTTGTGAACTATATGGTGCCAAATGTTTAATTCGGATTCCTCAAAGTTCTAACGGGTCTCAAAATGTTTATTAGAGTCTAATAAGTAAATAATAAACGTATAACAGTTAACCAATAAAAGGTTTGTCTGTTATCGTTAAAAGAACTTAACTACAAAATTTGCACTATACATTAGTTGTATAGGTCCTAAACAGTGCCTTGTGAACTATATGGTGCAAAATGTTTAATTTACATTCCTAAAAGTTCTAACGTGTCTCAAAATTTTTATTACAGTCTAATAAGTAAATAATAAAAGTATAACAGTTAACCAATAAAAGGTTTGTCTGTTATCGTTAAAAGAACTTAACTACAACATATGTACTATACATTAGTTATATAGGACCTAAAAACTGCCTTGTGAACTATATGGTGCAAGATGTGTAATTCACATTCCTAAAAGCTCTAACGCGTCTCAAAATGTGTATTAGAGTCTAATAAGTAAATAATAAAAGTATAACAGTTAACCAATAAAAGGTTTGTCTGTTATCGTTAAAAGAACTTAACTACAACATATGCACTATACATTAGTTATATAGGTCCTAAAAAGAGCCTTGTGAACTATATGGTGCCAAATGTTTAATTCACATTGCAAAAAAAACTAACGGGTCTCAAAATGTTTATTATAGTCTAATAAGTAAATAACAAAAGTATAACAGGTAACCAATAAAAGATTTGTCTGTTATCGTTAAAAGAATTTAACTACAAAATTTGATCTATACATTAGTTGTATAGGACCTAAAAAGTGCCTTGTGAACTATATGGTGCAAAATGTGTAATTCACATTCCTAAAAGTTCTAACGCGTCTCAAAATGTTTATTAGAGTCAAAAAAGTAAATAATAAAAGTATAACAGTTAACCAATAAAAGGTTTGTCTGTTATCGTTAAATGAACTTAACTACAAGATATGTACTATACATTAGTTATATAGGAACTAAAAAGTGCCTTGTGAACTATATGGTGCCAAATGTTTAATGCACATTCCCAAAAGTTCTAACGCGTCTCAAAATGTTTATTAGAGTCTAATAAGGAAATAATAAAAGTATAACAGTTAACCAATAAAAGGTTTGTCTGTTATCGTTAAATGAACTTAACTACAACATATGTACTATACATTAGTTATATAGGACCTAAAAACTGCCTTGTGAACTATATGGTGCAAAATGTTTAATGCACATTCCCAAAAGTTCTAACGCGTCTCAAAATGTTTATTAGAGTCTAATAAGTAAATAATAAAAGTATAACAGTTAACCAATAAAAGGTTTGTCTGTTATCGTTAAATGAACTTAACTACAACATATGTACTATACATTAGTTATATAGGACCTAAAAACTGCCTTGTGAACTATATGGTGCAAAATGTGTAATTCACATTCCTAAAAGCTCTAACGCGTCTCAAAATGTGTATTAGAGTCTAATAAGTAAATAATAAAAGTATAACAGTTAACCAATAAAAGGTTTGTCTGTTATCGTTAAAAGAACTTAACTAAAAAATTTGCACTATACATTAGTTATATAGGTCCTAAAAAGTGCCTTGTGAACTATATGGTGCCAAATGTTTAATTCACCTTGCAAAAAAAACTAATGGGTCTCAAAATGTTTATTAGAGTCTAATAAGTAAATAACAAAAGTATAACAGGTAACCAATAAAAGGTTTGTCTGTTATCGTTGAAAGAACTTAACTAAAACCATTGCTCTATACATTAGTTATATAGGTCCTAAAAAGTGCCTTGTAAACTATAAGGTGCCAAATGTTTAATTCACCTTGCAAAAAGTTCTAACGGGTCTCAAAATGTTTATTAGAGTCTAATAAGTAAATCAAAAAAGTATAACAGTTAACCAATAAAAGGTTTGTCTGTTATCGTTAAAAGAACTTAACTACAACATATGCAGTATACATTAGTAATATAGGTACTAAACAGTGCCTTGTGAACTATATGGTGCCAAATGTTTAATTCGGATTCCTCAAAGTTCTAACGGGTCTCAAAATGTTTATTAGAGTCTAATAAGTAAATAATAAACGTATAACAGTTAACCAATAAAAGGTTTGTCTGTTATCGTTAAAAGAACTTAACTACAAAATTTGCACTATACATTAGTTGTATAGGTCCTAAACAGTGCCTTGTGAACTATATGGTGCAAAATGTTTAATTTACATTCCTAAAAGTTCTAACGTGTCTCAAAATTTTTATTACAGTCTAATAAGTAAATAATAAAAGTATAACAGTTAACCAATAAAAGGTTTGTCTGTTATCGTTAAAAGAACTTAACTACAACATATGTACTATACATTAGTTATATAGGACCTAAAAACTGCCTTGTGAACTATATGGTGCAAGATGTGTAATTCACATTCCTAAAAGCTCTAACGCGTCTCAAAATGTGTATTAGAGTCTAATAAGTAAATAATAAAAGTATAACAGTTAACCAATAAAAGGTTTGTCTGTTATCGTTAAAAGAACTTAACTACAACATATGCACTATACATTAGTTATATAGGTCCTAAAAAGAGCCTTGTGAACTATATGGTGCCAAATGTTTAATTCACATTGCAAAAAAAACTAACGGGTCTCAAAATGTTTATTATAGTCTAATAAGTAAATAACAAAAGTATAACAGGTAACCAATAAAAGATTTGTCTGTTATCGTTAAAAGAATTTAACTACAAAATTTGATCTATACATTAGTTGTATAGGACCTAAAAAGTGCCTTGTGAACTATATGGTGCAAAATGTGTAATTCACATTCCTAAAAGTTCTAACGCGTCTCAAAATGTTTATTAGAGTCAAAAAAGTAAATAATAAAAGTATAACAGTTAACCAATAAAAGGTTTGTCTGTTATCGTTAAATGAACTTAACTACAAGATATGTACTATACATTAGTTATATAGGAACTAAAAAGTGCCTTGTGAACTATATGGTGCCAAATGTTTAATTCACATTCCTAAAAGTTCTAACGCGTCTCAAAATGTTTATTAGAGTCTATTAAGTAAATAATAAAAGTATAACAGTTAACCAATAAAAGGTTTGTCTGTTATCGTTAAATGAACTTAACTACAACATATGTACTATACATTAGTTATATAGGACCTAAAAACTGCCTTGTGAACTATATGGTGCAAAATGTGTAATTCACATTCCTAAAAGCTCTAACGCGTCTCAAAATGTGTATTAGAGTCTAATAAGTAAATAATAAAAGTATAACAGTTAACCAATAAAAGGTTTGTCTGTTATCGTTAAATGAACTTAACTACAACATATGTACTATACATTAGTTATATAGGTCCTAAAAACTGCCTTGTGAACTATATGGTGCCAAATGTTTAATTCATTCTGCAAAAACTTCTAATGAGTCTCAAAATGTTTATTAGAGTCTAATAAGTAAATAATAAAAGTATAACAGTTAACCAATAAAAGGTTTGTCTGTTATCGTTAAATGAACTTAACTACAACATATGTACTATACATTAGTTATATAGGACCTAAAAACTGCCTTGTGAACTATATGGTGCAAAATGTTTAATGCACATTCCCAAAAGTTCTAACGCGTCTCAAAATGTTTATTAGAGTCTAATAAGTAAATAATAAAAGTATAACAGTTAACCAATAAAAGGTTTGTCTGTTATCGTTAAATGAACTTAACTACAACATATGTACTATACATTAGTTATATAGGACCTAAAAACTGCCTTGTGAACTATATGGTGCAAAATGTGTAATTCACATTCCTAAAAGCTCTAACGCGTCTCAAAATGTGTATTAGAGTCTAATAAGTAAATAATAAAAGTATAACAGTTAACCAATAAAAGGTTTGTCTGTTATCGTTAAAAGAACTTAACTAAAAAATTTGCACTATACATTAGTTATATAGGTCCTAAAAAGTGCCTTGTGAACTATATGGTGCCAAATGTTTAATTCACCTTGCAAAAAAAACTAATGGGTCTCAAAATGTTTATTATAGTCTAATAAGTAAATAACAAAAGTATAACAGGTAACCAATAAAAGGTTTGTCTGTTATCGTTGAAAGAACTTAACTAAAACCATTGCTCTATACATTAGTTGTATAGGTCCTAAAAAGTGCCTTGTGAACTATAAGGTGCCGAATGTTTAATTTACCTTGCAAAATATTCTAACGGGTCTCAAAATGTTTATTAGAGCCTAATAAGTAAATCAAAAAAGTATAACAGTTAACCAATAAAAGGTTTGTCTGTTATCGTTAAAAGAACTTAACTACAACATATGCAGTATACATTAGTAATATAGGTCCTAAACAGTGCCTTGTGAACTATATGGTGCCAAATGTTTAATTCACATTCCTAAAAGTTCTAACGCGTCTCAAAATGTTTATTAGAGTCTATTAAGTAAATAATAAAAGTATAACAGTTAAGCAATAAAAGGTTTGTCTGTTATCGTTAAATGAACTTAACTACAACAAATGTACTATACATTAGTTATATAGGACCTAAAAACTGCCTTGTGAACTATATGGTGCAAAATGTTTAATTCACATTCCTAAAAGTTCTAACGCGTCTCAAAATGTTTATTAGAGTCTAATAAGTAAATAATAAAAGTATAACAGTTAACCAATAAAAGGTTTGTCTGTTATCGTTAAAAGAACTTAACTACAAAATTTGCACTATACATTAGTTGTACAGGTCCTAAACAGTGCCTTGTGAACTATATGGTGCCAAATGTTTAATTCACATTCCTAAAAGTTCTAACGCGTCTCAAAATGTTTATTAGAGTCTATTAAGTAAATAATAAAAGTATAACAGTTAACCAATAAAAGGTTTGTCTGTTATCGTTAAAAGAACTTAACTACAAAATTTGCACTATACATTAGTTGTATAGGTCCTAAACAGTGCCTTGTGAACTATATGGTGCAAAATGTTTAATTCACATTCCTAAAAGTTCTAACGGGTCTCAAAATGATTATTACAGTCTAATAAGTAAATAATAAAAGTATAACAGTTAACCAATAAAAGGTTTGTCTTTTATCGTTAAATGAACTTAACTACAACATATGTACTATACATTAGTTATATAGGACCTAAAAACTGCCTTGTGAACTATATGGTGCAAAATGTGTAATTCACATTCCTAAAAGCTCTAACGCGTCTCAAAATGTGTATTAGAATCTAATAAGTAAATAATAAAAGTATAACAGTTAACCAATAAAACGTTTGTCTGTTATCGTTAAAAGAACTTAACTAAAAAATTTGCACTATACATTAGTTATACAGGTCCTAAAAAGTGCCTTGTGAACTATATGGTGCCAAATGTGTAATTCACATTGCAAAAAAAACTAATGGGTCTCAAAATGTTTATTATAGTCTAATAAGTAAATAACAAAAGTATAACAGGTAACCAATAAAAGGTTTGTCTGTTATCGTTGAAAGAACTTAACTAAAACCATTGCTCTATACATTAGTTATATAGGTCTTAAAAAGTGCCTTGTGAACTATAAGGTGCCAAATGTTTAATTCACCTTGCAAAAAGTTCTAACGGGTCTCAAAATGTTTATTAGAGTCTAATAAGTAAATCAAAAAAGTATAACAGTTAACCAATAAAAGGTTTGTCTGTTATCGTTAAAAGAACTTAACTACAACATATGCAGTATACATTAGTAATATAGGTCCTAAACAGTGCCTTGTGAACTATATGGTGCCAAATGTTTAATTCGGATTCCTCAAAGTTCTAACGGGTCTCAAATTGTTTATTAGAGGCTAATAAGTAAATAATAAACGTATAACAGTTAACCAATAAAAGGTTTGTCTGTTATCGTTAAAAGAACTTAACTACAAAATTTGCACTATACATTAGTTGTATAGGTCCTAAACAGTGCCTTGTGAACTATATGGTGCAAAATGCTTAATTCACATTCCTAAAAGTTCTAACGCGTCTCAAAATGTTTATTAGAGTCTAATAAGTAAATAATAAAAGTATAACAGTTAACCAATAAAAGGTTTGTCTGTTATCGTTAAAAGAACTTAGCTACAACATATGCACTATACATTAGTTATATAGGTCCTAAACAGTGCCTTGTGAACTATATGGTGCAAAATGTTTAATTCACATTCCCAAAAGTTCTAACGCTTCTCAAAATGTTTATTATAATCTAATAAGTAAATAATAAAAGTATAACAGTTAACCAATAAAAGGTTTGTCTTTTATCGTTAAAAGATGTTAACTACAAAATTTGAACTATACATTACTTGTATAGGTCCTAAAAAGAGCCTTGTGAACTATATGGTGCAAAATGTGTAATTCACATTCCTAAAAGCTCTAACGCGTCTCAAAATGTTTATTAGAGTCAAAAAAGTAAATAATAAAAGTATAACAGTTAACCAATAAAAGGTTTGTCTGTTATCGTTAAATAAACTTAACTACAACATATGTACTATACATTAGTTATATAGGAACTAAAAAGTGCCTTGTGAACTATATGGTGCCAAATGTTTAATTCATATTGCAAAAACATCTAATGAGTCTCAAAATGTTTATTAGAGTCTAATAAATAAATATTAAAAGTACAACAGTTAACCAATAAAAGGTTTGTCTGTTATCGTTAAATGAACTTAAATACAACATATGTACTATACATTAGTTATATAGGACCTAAAAACTGCCTTGTGAACTATATGGTGCAAAATATTTAATGCACATTCCCAAAAGTTCTAACGCGTCTCAAAATGTTTATTAGAGTCTAATAAGTAAATAATAAAAGTACAACAGTTAACCAATAAAAGGTTTGTCTGTTATCGTTAAATGAACTTAACTACAAGATATGTACTATACATTAGTTATATAGGACCTAAAAAGTGCCTTGTGAACTATATGGTGCAAAATGTTTAATTCACATTCCTAAAAGTTCTAACGCGTCTCAAAATGTTTATTAGAGTCTAATAAGTAAATAATAAAAGTATAACAGTTAACCAATAAAAGGTTTGTCTGTTATCGTTAAAAGAACTTAACTACAACATATGTACCATACATTTGTTATAAAGGACCTAAAAAGTGCCTTGTGAACTATAAGGTGCAAAATGTTTAATTCACATTCAAAAAGTTCTAACGCATCTCAAAATTTTTATTAGAGTCTAATAAGTAAATAATAAAAGTATAACAATTAACCAATAAAATGTTTGTCTGTTATCGTTAAATGAACTTAACTACAACAAATGTAGTATACATTAGTTATATAGGACCTAAAAAGTGCCTTTTGAACTATATGGTGCAAAATGTTTTATTCACATTCCTAAAAGTTCTAACGCGTCTCAAAATGTTTATTAGAGTCTAATAAGTAAATAATAAAAGTATAACAGTTAACCAATAAAAGGTTTGTCTGTTATCGTTAAAAGAACTTAACTACAACATATGTACCATACATTAGTTATATAGGACCTAAAAAGTGCCTTGTGAACTATATAATGCAAAATGTTTAATTCACATTCAAAAAGTTCTAACGCATCTCAAATTTTTTATTAGTGTCTAATAAGTAAATAATAAAAGTATAACAGTTAACCAATAAAAGGTTTGTGTGTTATCGTTAAACGAACTTAACTACAACATATGTACTATACATTAGTTATATAGGACCTAAAAAGTGCCTTGTGAACTATATGGTGCAAAATGTTTAATTCACATTCCTAAAAGTTCTAATGAGTCTCAAAATGTTTATTAGAGTCTATTAAGTAAATAATAAAAGTATAACAGTTAACCAATAAAAGGTTTGTCTGTTATCGTTAAATGAACTTAACTACAACAAATGTACTATACATTAGTTATATAGGACCTAAAAACTGCCTTGTGAACTATATGGTGCCAAATGTTTAATTCACATTCCTAAAATTTTTAACGCGCCTCAAAATGTTTATTAGAGTCTAATAAGTAAATAATAAAAGTATAACAGTTAACCAATAAAATTTTGTCTGTTATCGTTAAATGAACTTAACTACAACATATGTACTATACATTAGTTATATAGGACCTAAAAACTGCCTTGTGAACTATATGGTGCAAAATGTGTAAGTCACATTCCTAAAAGCTCTAACGCGTCTCAAAATGTGTATTAGAGTCTAATAAGTAAATAATAAAAGTATAAAAGTTAACCAATAAAAGGTTTTTCTGTTATCGTTAAATGAACTTAACTACAACATATGTACTATACATTAGTTATATAGGACCTAAAAACTGCCTTGTGAACTATATGGTGCAAAATGTTTAATTCATATTGCAAAAACATCTAATGAGTCTCAAAATGTTTATTAGAGTCTAATAAGTAAATAATAAAAGTATAACAGTTAACCAATAAAAGGTTTGTCTGTTATCGTTAAATGAACTTAACTACAACATATGTACTATACATTAGTTATATAGGACCTAAAAACTGCCTTGTGAACTATATGGTGCAAAATGTTTAATGCACATTCCCAAAAGTTCTAACGCGTCTCAAAATGTTTATTAGAGTCTAATAAGTAAATAATAAAAGTATAACAGTTAACCAATAAAAAGTTTTTCTGTTATCGTTAAAAGAACTTAACTAAAATATTTGCACTATACTTTAGTTATATAGGTCCTAAAAAGTGCCTTGTGAACTACATGGTGCCAAATGTTTAATTCACATTCCTAAAAGTTCTAACGCTTCTCAAAATGTTTATTAGAGTCTATTAAGTAAATAATAAAAGTATAACAGTTAACCAATAAAAGGTTTGTCTTTTATCGTTAAATGAACTTAACTACAACATATGTACTATACATTAGTTATATAGGACCTAAAAACTGCCTTGTGAACTATATGGTGCAAAATGTGTAATTCACATTCCTAAAAGCTCTAACGCGTCTCAAAATGTGTATTAGACTCTAATAAGTAAATAATAAAAGTATAACAGTTAACCAATAAAAGGATTTTCTGTTATCGTTAAATGAACTTAACTACAACATATGTACTATACATTAGTTATATAGGACCTAAAAACTGCCTTGTGAACTATATGGTGCCAAATGTTTAATTCATATTGCAAAAACATCTAATGAGTCTCAAAATGTTTATTTGAGTCTAATAAGTAAATAATAAAAGTATAACAGTTAACCAATAAAAGGTTTGTCTGTTATCGTTAAATGAACTTAACTACAACATATGTACTATACATTAGTTATATAGGACCTAAAAACTGCCTTGTGAACTATATGGTGCAAAATGTTTAATGCACATTCCCAAAAGTTCTAACGCGTCTCAAAATGTTTATTAGAGTCTAATAAGTAAATAATAAAAGTATAACAGTTAACCAATAAAAGGTTTGTCTGTTATCGTTAAATGAACTTAACTACAACATATGTACTATACATTAGTTATATAGGACCTAAAAACTGCCTTGTGAACTATATGGTGCAAAATGTTTAATGCACATTCCCAAAAGTTCTAACGCGTCTCAAAATGTTTATTAGAGTCTAATAAGTAAATAATAAAAGTATAACAGTTAACCAATAAAAGGTTTGTCTGTTATCGTTAAATGAACTTAACTACAACATATGTACTATACATTAGTTATATAGGACCTAAAAACTGCCTTGTGAACTATATGGTGCAAAATGTGTAATTCACATTCCTAAAAGCTCTAACGCGTCTCAAAATGTGTATTAGAGTCTAATAAGTAAATAATAAAAGTATAACAGTTAACCAATAAAAGGTTTGTCTGTTATCGTTAAAAGAACTTAACTAAAAAATTTGCACTATACATTAGTTATATAGGTCCTAAAAAGTGCCTTGTGAACTATATGGTGCCAAATGTTTAATTCACCTTGCAAAAAAAACTAATGGGTCTCAAAATGTTTATTAGAGTCTAATAAGTAAATAACAAAAGTATAACAGGTAACCAATAAAAGGTTTGTCTGTTATCGTTAAATGAACTTAACTACAACATATGTACTATACATTAGTTATATAGGACCTAAAAACTGCCTTGGGAATTATATGGTGCCATATGTTTAATTCTTATTGCAAAAACTTCTAATGAGTCTCAAAATGTTTATTAGAGTCTAATAAGTAAATAATAAAAGTATAACAGTTAACCAATAAAAGGTTTGTCTGTTATCGTTAAATGAACTTAACTACAACATATGTACTATACATTAGTTATATAGGACCTAAAAACTGCCTTGAGAACTATATGGTGCAAAATGTTTAATGCACATTCCCAAAAGTTCTAACGCGTCTCAAAATGTTTATTAGAGTCTAATAAGTAAATAATAAAAGTATAACAGTTAACCAATAAAAGGTTTTTCTGTTATCGTTAAATGAACTTAACTACAACATATGTACTATACATTAGTTATATAGGACCTAAAAACTGCCTTGTGAACTATATGGTGCAAAATGTGTAATTCACATTCCTAAAAGCGCTAACGCGTCTCAAAATGTGTATTAGAGTCTAATAAGTAAATAATAAAAGTATAACAGTTAACCAATAAAAGGTTTGTCTGTTATCGTTAAAAGAACTTAACTAAAACCATTGCTCTATACATTAGTTTATAGGTCCTAAAAAGTGCCTTGTGAACTATAAGGTGCCAAATGTTTAATTCACCTTGCAAAAAGTTTTAACGGGTCTCAAAATGTTTATTAGAGTCTAATAAGTAAATCAAAAAAATATAACAGTTAACCAATAAAAGGTTTGTGTGTTATCGTTAAAAGAACTTAACTACAACATAAGCAGTATACATTAGTAATATAGGTCCTAAACAGTGCCTTGTGAACTATATGGTGCAAAATGTGTAAGTCACATTCCTAAAAGCTCTAACGCGTCTCAAAATGTGTATTAGAGTCTAATAAGTAAATAATAAAAGTATAAAAGTTAACCAATAAAAGGTTTTTCTGTTATCGTTAAATGAACTTAACTACAACATATGTACTATACATTAGTTATATAGGACCTAAAAACTGCCTTGTGAACTATATGGTGCAAAATGTTTAATTCATATTGCAAAAACATCTAATGAGTCTCAAAATGTTTATTAGAGTCTAATAAGTAAATAATAAAAGTATAACAGTTAACCAATAAAAGGTTTGTCTGTTATCGTTAAATGAACTTAACTACAACATATGTACTATACATTAGTTATATAGGACCTAAAAACTGCCTTGTGAACTATATGGTGCAAAATGTTTAATGCACATTCCCAAAAGTTCTAACGCGTCTCAAAATGTTTATTAGAGTCTAATAAGTAAATAATAAAAGTATAACAGTTAACCAATAAAAAGTTTTTCTGTTATCGTTAAAAGAACTTAACTAAAATATTTGCACTATACATTAGTTATATAGGTCCTAAAAAGTGCCTTGTGAACTATATGGTGCCAAATGTTTAATTCACATTCCTAAAAGTTCTAACGCATCTCAAAATGTTTATTAGAGTCTATTAAGTAAATAATAAAAGTATAACAGTTAACCAATAAAAGGTTTGTCTTTTATCGTTAAATGAACTTAACTACAACATATGTACTATACATTAGTTATATAGGACCTAAAAACTGCCTTGTGAACTATATGGTGCCAAATGTGTAATTCACATTCCTAAAAGCTCTAACGCGTCTCAAAATGGGTATTAGAGTCTAATAAGTAAATAATAAAAGTATAACAGTTAACCAATAAAAGGTTTTTCTGTTATTGTTAAATGAACTTAACTACAACATATGTACTATACATTAGTTATATAGGACCTAAAAACTGCCTTGGGAATTATATGGTGCCATATGTTTAATTCTTATTGCAAAAACTTCTAATGAGTCTCAAAATGTTTATTAGAGTCTAATAAGTAAATAATAAAAGTATAACAGTTAACCAATAAAAGGTTTGTCTGTTATCGTTAAATGAACTTAACTACAACATATGTACTATACATTAGTTATATAGGACCTAAAAACTGCCTTGAGAACTATATGGTGCAAAATGTTTAATGCACATTCCCAAAAGTTCTAACGCGTCTCAAAATGTTTATTAGAGTCTAATAAGTAAATAATAAAAGTATAACAGTTAACCAATAAAAGGTTTTTCTGTTATCGTTAAATGAACTTAACTACAACATATGTACTATACATTAGTTATATAGGACCTAAAAACTGCCTTGTGAACTATATGGTGCAAAATGTGTAATTCACATTCCTAAAAGCGCTAACGCGTCTCAAAATGTGTATTAGAGTCTAATAAGTAAATAATAAAAGTATAACAGTTAACCAATAAAAGGTTTGTCTGTTATCGTTAAAAGAACTTAACTAAAACCATTGCTCTATACATTAGTTTATAGGTCCTAAAAAGTGCCTTGTGAACTATAAGGTGCCAAATGTTTAATTCACCTTGCAAAAAGTTTTAACGGGTCTCAAAATGTTTATTAGAGTCTAATAAGTAAATCAAAAAAATATAACAGTTAACCAATAAAAGGTTTGTGTGTTATCGTTAAAAGAACTTAACTACAACATAAGCAGTATACATTAGTAATATAGGTCCTAAACAGTGCCTTGTGAACTATATGGTGCCAAATGTTTAATGCACATTCCCAAAAGTTCTAACGCGTCTCAAAATGTTTATTAGAGTCTAATAAGTAAATAATAAAAGTATAACAGTTAACCAATAAAAAGTTTTTCTGTTATCGTTAAAAGAACTTAACTAAAATATTTGCACTATACATTAGTTATATAGGTCCTAAAAAGTGCCTTGTGAACTACATGGTGCCAAATGTTTAATTCACATTCCTAAAAGTTCTAACGCTTCTCAAAATGTTTATTAGAGTCTATTAAGTAAATAATAAAAGTATAACAGTTAACCAATAAAAGGTTTGTCTTTTATCGTTAAATGAACTTAACTACAACATATGTACTATACATTAGTTATATAGGACCTAAAAACTGCCTTGTGAACTATATGGTGCAAAATGTGTAATTCACATTCCTAAAAGCTCTAACGCGTCTCAAAATGTGTATTAGAGTCTAATAAGTAAATAATAAAAGTATAACAGTTAACCAATAAAAGGTTTGTCTGTTATCGTTAAATAAACTTAACTACAACATATGTACTATACATTAGTTATATAGGAACTAAAAAGTGCCTTGTGAACTATATGGTGCCAAATGTTTAATTCATATTGCAAAAACATCTAATGAGTCTCAAAATGTTTATTAGAGTCTAATAAGTAAATAATAAAAGTACAACAGTTAACCAATAAAAGGTTTGTCTGTTATCGTTAAATGAACTTAAATACAACATATGTACTATACATTAGTTATATAGGACCTAAAAACTGCCTTGTGAACTATATGGTGCAAAATATTTAATGCACATTCCCAAAAGTTCTAACGCGTCTCAAAATGTTTATTAGAGTCTAATAAGTAAATAATAAAAGTACAACAGTTAACCAATAAAAGGTTTGTCTGTTATCGTTAAATGAACTTAACTACAAGATATGTAATATACATTAGTTATATAGGACCTAAAAAGTGCCTTGTGAACTATATGGTGCAAAATGTTTAATTCACATTCCTAAAAGTTCTAACGCGTCTCAAAATGTTTATTAGAGTCTAATAAGTAAATAATAAAAGTATAACAGTTAACCAATAAAAGGTTTGTCTGTTATCGTTAAAAGAACTTAACTACAACATATGTACCATACATTTGTTATAAAGGACCTAAAAAGTGCCTTGTGAACTATAAGGTGCAAAATGTTTAATTCACATTCAAAAAGTTCTAACGCATCTCAAAATTTTTATTAGAGTCTAATAAGTAAATAATAAAAGTATAACAATTAACCAATAAAATGTTTGTCTGTTATCGTTAAATGAACTTAACTACAACAAATGTAGTATACATTAGTTATATAGGACCTAAAAAGTGCCTTTTGAACTATATGGTGCAAAATGTTTTATTCACATTCCTAAAAGTTCTAACGCGTCTCAAAATGTTTATTAGAGTCTAATAAGTAAATAATAAAAGTATAACAGTTAACCAATAAAAGGTTTGTCTGTTATCGTTAAAAGAACTTAACTACAACATATGTACCATACATTAGTTATATAGGACCTAAAAAGTGCCTTGTGAACTATATAATGCAAAATGTTTAATTCACATTCAAAAAGTTCTAACGCATTTCAAAAGTTTTATTAGTGTCTAATAAGTAAATAATAAAAGTATAACAGTTAACCAATAAAAGGTTTGTGTGTTATCGTTAAACGAACTTAACTACAACATATGTACTATACATTAGTTATATAGGACCTAAAAAGTGCCTTGTGAACTATATGGTGCAAAATGTTTAATTCACATTCCTAAAAGTTCTAATGAGTCTCAAAATGTTTATTAGAGTCTATTAAGTAAATAATAAAAGTATAACAGTTAACCAATAAAAGGTTTGTCTGTTATCGTTAAATGAACTTAACTACAACAAATGTACTATACATTAGTTGTATAGGACCTAAAAACTGCCTTGTGAACTATATGGTGCCAAATGTTTAATTCACATTCCTAAAATTTTTAACGCGCCTCAAAATGTTTATTAGAGTCTAATAAGTAAATAATAAAAGTATAACAGTTAACCAATAGAATTTTGTCTGTTATCGTTAAATGAACTTAACTACAACATATGTACTATACATTAGTTATATAGGACCTAAAAACTGCCTTGTGAACTATATGGTGCAAAATGTGTAAGTCACATTCCTAAAAGCTCTAACGCGTCTCAAAATGTGTATTAGAGTCTAATAAGTAAATAATAAAAGTATAAAAGTTAACCAATAAAAGGTTTTTCTGTTATCGTTAAATGAACTTAACTACAACATATGTACTATACATTAGTTATATAGGACCTAAAAACTGCCTTGTGAACTATATGGTGCAAAATGTTTAATTCATATTGCAAAAACATCTAATGAGTCTCAAAATGTTTATTAGAGTCTAATAAGTAAATAATAAAAGTATAACAGTTAACCAATAAAAGGTTTGTCTGTTATCGTTAAATGAACTTAACTACAACATATGTACTATACATTAGTTATATAGGACCTAAAAACTGCCTTGTGAACTATATGGTGCAAAATGTTTAATGCACATTCCCAAAAGTTCTAACGCGTCTCAAAATGTTTATTAGAGTCTAATAAGTAAATAATAAAAGTATAACAGTTAACCAATAAAAAGTTTTTCTGTTATCGTTAAAAGAACTTAACTAAAATATTTGCACTATACATTAGTTATATAGGTCCTAAAAAGTGCCTTGTGAACTATATGGTGCCAAATGTTTAATTCACATTCCTAAAAGTTCTAACGCATCTCAAAATGTTTATTAGAGTCTATTAAGTAAATAATAAAAGTATAACAGTTAACCAATAAAAGGTTTGTCTTTTATCGTTAAATGAACTTAACTACAACATATGTACTATACATTAGTTATATAGGACCTAAAAACTGCCTTGTGAACTATATGGTGCCAAATGTGTAATTCACATTCCTAAAAGCTCTAACGCGTCTCAAAATGGGTATTAGAGTCTAATAAGTAAATAATAAAAGTATAACAGTTAACCAATAAAAGGTTTTTCTGTTATTGTTAAATGAACTTAACTACAACATATGTACTATACATTAGTTATATAGGTCCTAAAAACTGCCTTGTGAACTATATGGTGCCAAATGTTTAATTCATATTGCAAAAACTTCTAATGAGTCTCAAAATGTTTATTAGAGTCTAATAAGTAAATAATAAAAGTATAACAGTTAACCAATAAAAGGTTTGTCTGTTATCGTTAAATGAACTTAACTACAACATATGTACTATACATTAGTTATATAGGACCTAAAAACTGCCTTGAGAACTATATGGTGCAAAATGTTTAATGCACATTCCCAAAAGTTCTAACGCGTCTCAAAATGTTTATTAGAGTCTAATAAGTAAATAATAAAAGTATAACAGTTAACCAATAAAAGGTTTTTCTGTTATCGTTAAATGAACTTAACTACAACATATGTACTATACATTAGTTATATAGGACCTAAAAACTGCCTTGTGAACTATATGGTGCAAAATGTGTAATTCACATTCCTAAAAGCGCTAACGCGTCTCAAAATGTGTATTAGAGTCTAATAAGTAAATAATAAAAGTATAACAGTTAACCAATAAAAGGTTTGTCTGTTATCGTTAAAAGAACTTAACTAAAACCATTGCTCTATACATTAGTTTATAGGTCCTAAAAAGTGCCTTGTGAACTATAAGGTGCCAAATGTTTAATTCACCTTGCAAAAAGTTTTAACGGGTCTCAAAATGTTTATTAGAGTCTAATAAGTAAATCAAAAAAGTATAACAGTTAACCAATAAAAGGTTTGTGTGTTATCGTTAAAAGAACTTAACTACAACATAAGCAGTATACATTAGTAATATAGGTCCTAAACAGTGCCTTGTGAACTATATGGTGCCAAATGTTTAATGCACATTCCCAAAAGTTCTAACGCGTCTCAAAATGTTTATTAGAGTCTAATAAGTAAATAATAAAAGTATAACAGTTAACCAATAAAAAGTTTTTCTGTTATCGTTAAAAGAACTTAACTAAAATATTTGCACTATACATTAGTTATATAGGTCCTAAAAAGTGCCTTGTGAACTACATGGTGCCAAATGTTTAATTCACATTCCTAAAAGTTCTAACGCTTCTCAAAATGTTTATTAGAGTCTATTAAGTAAATAATAAAAGTATAACAGTTAACCAATAAAAGGTTTGTCTTTTATCGTTAAATGAACTTAACTACAACATATGTACTATACATTAGTTATATAGGACCTAAAAACTGCCTTGTGAACTATATGGTGCAAAATGTGTAATTCACATTCCTAAAAGCTCTAACGCGTCTCAAAATGTGTATTAGAGTCTAATAAGTAAATAATAAAAGTATAACAGTTAACCAATAAAAGGTTTTTCTGTTATCGTTAAATGAACTTAACTACAACATATGTACTATACATTAGTTATATAGGACCTAAAAACTGCCTTGTGAACTATATGGTGCCAAATGTTTAATTCATATTGCAAAAACATCTAATGAGTCTCAAAATGTTTATTTGAGTCTAATAAGTAAATAATAAAAGTATAACAGTTAACCAATAAAAGGTTTGTCTGTTATCGTTAAATGAACTTAACTACAACATATGTACTATACATTAGTTATATAGGACCTAAAAACTGCCTTGTGAACTATATGGTGCAAAATGTTTAATGCACATTCCCAAAAGTTCTAACGCGTCTCAAAATGTTTATTAGAGTCTAATAAGTAAATAATAAAAGTATAACAGTTAACCAATAAAAGGTTTGTCTGTTATCGTTAAATGAACTTAACTACAACATATGTACTATACATTAGTTATATAGGACCTAAAAACTGCCTTGTGAACTATATGGTGCAAAATGTTTAATGCACATTCCCAAAAGTTCTAACGCGTCTCAAAATGTTTATTAGAGTCTAATAAGTAAATAATAAAAGTATAACAGTTAACCAATAAAAGGTTTGTCTGTTATCGTTAAATGAACTTAACTACAACATATGTACTATACATTAGTTATATAGGACCTAAAAACTGCCTTGTGAACTATATGGTGCAAAATGTGTAATTCACATTCCTAAAAGCTCTAACGCGTCTCAAAATGTGTATTAGAGTCTAATAAGTAAATAATAAAAGTATAACAGTTAACCAATAAAAGGTTTGTCTGTTATCGTTAAAAGAACTTAACTAAAAAATTTGCACTATACATTAGTTATATAGGTCCTAAAAAGTGCCTTGTGAACTATATGGTGCCAAATGTTTAATTCACCTTGCAAAAAAAACTAATGGGTCTCAAAATGTTTATTAGAGTCTAATAAGTAAATAACAAAAGTATAACAGGTAACCAATAAAAGGTTTGTCTGTTATCGTTAAATGAACTTAACTACAACATATGTACTATACATTAGTTATATAGGTCCTAAAAACTGCCTTGTGAACTATATGGTGCCAAATGTTTAATTCATATTGCAAAAACATCTAATGAGTCTCAAAATGTTTATTAGAGTCTAATAAGTAAATAATAAAAGTATAACAGTTAACCAATAAAAGGTTTGTCTGTTATCGTTAAATGAACTTAACTACAACATATGTACTATACATTAGTTATATAGGACCTAAAAACTGCCTTGAGAACTATATGGTGCAAAATGTTTAATGCACATTCCCAAAAGTTCTAACGCGTCTCAAAATGTTTATTAGAGTCTAATAAGTAAATAATAAAAGTATAACAGTTAACCAATAAAAGGTTTTTCTGTTATCGTTAAATGAACTTAACTACAACATATGTACTATACATTAGTTATATAGGACCTAAAAACTGCCTTGTGAACTATATGGTGCAAAATGTGTAATTCACATTCCTAAAAGCTCTAACGCGTCTCAAAATGTGTATTAGAGTCTAATAAGTAAATAATAAAAGTATAACAGTTAACCAATAAAAGGTTTGTCTGTTATCGTTAAAAGAACTTAACTAAAACCATTGCTCTATACATTAGTTTATAGGTCCTAAAAAGTGCCTTGTGAACTATAAGGTGCCAAATGTTTAATTCACCTTGCAAAAAGTTTTAACGGGTCCCAAAATGTTTATTAGAGTCTAATAAGTAAATCAAAAAAGTATAACAGTTAACCAATAAAAGGTTTGTGTGTTATCGTTAAAAGAACTTAACTACAACATAAGCAGTATACATTAGTAATATAGGTCCTAAACAGTGCCTTGTGAACTATATGGTGCCAAATGTTTAATGCACATTCCCAAAAGTTCTAACGCGTCTCAAAATGTTTATTAGAGTCTAATAAGTAAATAATAAAAGTATAACAGTTAACCAATAAAAAGTTTTTCTGTTATCGTTAAAAGAACTTAACTAAAATATTTGCACTATACATTAGTTATATAGGTCCTAAAAAGTGCCTTGTGAACTACATGGTGCCAAATGTTTAATTCACATTCCTAAAAGTTCTAACGCTTCTCAAAATGTTTATTAGAGTCTATTAAGTAAATAATAAAAGTATAACAGTTAACCAATAAAAGGTTTGTCTTTTATCGTTAAATGAACTTAACTACAACATATGTACTATACATTAGTTATATAGGACCTAAAAACTGCCTTGTGAACTATATGGTGCAAAATGTGTAATTCACATTCCTAAAATTTTTAACGCGTCTCAAAATGTGTATTAGAGTCTAATAAGTAAATAATAAAAGTATAACAGTTAACCAATAAAAGGTTTGTCTGTTATCGTTAAATGAACTTAACTACAACATATGTACTATACATTAGTTATATAGGACCTAAAAACTGCCTTGTGAACTATATGGTGCAAAATGTTTAATGCACATTCCCAAAAGTTCTAACGCGTCTCAAAATGTTTATTAGAGTCTAATAAGTAAATAATAAAAGTATAACAGTTAACCAATAAAAGGTTTGTCTGTTATCGTTAAATGAACTTAACTACAACATATGTACTATACATTAGTTATATAGGACCTAAAAACTGCCTTGTGAACTATATGGTGCAAAATGTGTAATTCACATTCCTAAAAGCTCTAACGCGTCTCAAAATGTGTATTAGAGTCTAATAAGTAAATAATAAAAGTATAACAGTTAACCAATAAAAGGTTTGTCTGTTATCGTTAAAAGAACTTAACTAAAAAATTTGCACTATACATTAGTTATATAGGTCCTAAAAAGTGCCTTGTGAACTATATGGTGCCAAATGTTTAATTCACCTTGCAAAAAAAACTAATGGGTCTCAAAATGTTTATTAGAGTCTAATAAGTAAATAACAAAAGTATAACAGGTAACCAATAAAAGGTTTGTCTGTTATCGTTAAATGAACTTAACTACAACATATGTACTATACATTAGTTATATAGGTCCTAAAAACTGCCTTGTGAACTATATGGTGCCAAATGTTTAATTCATATTGCAAAAACATCTAATGAGTCTCAAAATGTTTATTAGAGTCTAATAAGTAAATAATAAAAGTATAACAGTTAACCAATAAAAGGTTTGTCTGTTATCGTTAAATGAACTTAACTACAACATATGTACTATACATTAGTTATATAGGACCTAAAAACTGCCTTGAGAACTATATGGTGCAAAATGTTTAATGCACATTCCCAAAAGTTCTAACGCGTCTCAAAATGTTTATTAGAGTCTAATAAGTAAATAATAAAAGTATAACAGTTAACCAATAAAAGGTTTTTCTGTTATCGTTAAATGAACTTAACTACAACATATGTACTATACATTAGTTATATAGGACCTAAAAACTGCCTTGTGAACTATATGGTGCAAAATGTGTAATTCACATTCCTAAAAGCTCTAACGCGTCTCAAAATGTGTATTAGAGTCTAATAAGTAAATAATAAAAGTATAACAGTTAACCAATAAAAGGTTTGTCTGTTATCGTTAAAAGAACTTAACTAAAACCATTGCTCTATACATTAGTTTATAGGTCCTAAAAAGTGCCTTGTGAACTATAAGGTGCCAAATGTTTAATTCACCTTGCAAAAAGTTTTAACGGGTCCCAAAATGTTTATTAGAGTCTAATAAGTAAATCAAAAAAGTATAACAGTTAACCAATAAAAGGTTTGTGTGTTATCGTTAAAAGAACTTAACTACAACATAAGCAGTATACATTAGTAATATAGGTCCTAAACAGTGCCTTGTGAACTATATGGTGCCAAATGTTTAATGCACATTCCCAAAAGTTCTAACGCGTCTCAAAATGTTTATTAGAGTCTAATAAGTAAATAATAAAAGTATAACAGTTAACCAATAAAAAGTTTTTCTGTTATCGTTAAAAGAACTTAACTAAAATATTTGCACTGTACATTAGTTATATAGGTCCTAAAAAGTGCCTTGTGAACTACATGGTGCCAAATGTTTAATTCACATTCCTAAAAGTTCTAACGCTTCTCAAAATGTTTATTAGAGTCTATTAAGTAAATAATAAAAGTATAACAGTTAACCAATAAAAGGTTTGTCTTTTATCGTTAAATGAACTTAACTACAACATATGTACTATACATTAGTTATATAGGACCTAAAAACTGCCTTGTGAACTATATGGTGCAAAATGTGTAATTCACATTCCTAAAATTTTTAACGCGTCTCAAAATGTGTATTAGAGTCTAATAAGTAAATAATAAAAGTATAACAGTTAACCAATAAAAGGTTTTTCTGTTATCGTTAAATGAACTTAACTACAACATATGTACTATACATTAGTTATATAGGACCTAAAAACTGCCTTGTGAACTATATGGTGCCAAATGTTTAATTCATATTGCAAAAACATCTAATGAGTCTCAAAATGTTTATTTGAGTCTAATAAGTAAATAATAAAAGTATAACAGTTAACCAATAAAAGGTTTGTCTGTTATCGTTAAATGAACTTAACTACAACATATGTACTATACATTAGTTATATAGGACCTAAAAACTGCCTTGTGAACTATATGGTGCAAAATGTTTAATGCACATTCCCAAAAGTTCTAACGCGTCTCAAAATGTTTATTAGAGTCTAATAAGTAAATAATAAAAGTATAACAGTTAACCAATAAAAGGTTTGTCTGTTATCGTTAAATGAACTTAACTACAACATATGTACTATACATTAGTTATATAAGACCTAAAAACTGCCTTGTGAACTATATGGTGCAAAATGTTTAATGCACATTCCCAAAAGTTCTAACGCGTCTCAAAATGTTTATTAGAGTCTAATAAGTAAATAATAAAAGTATAACAGTTAACCAATAAAAGGTTTGTCTGTTATCGTTAAATGAACTTAACTACAACATATGTACTATACATTAGTTATATAGGACCTAAAAACTGCCTTGTGAACTATATGGTGCAAAATGTGTAATTCACATTCCTAAAAGCTCTAACGCGTCTCAAAATGTGTATTAGAGTCTAATAAGTAAATAATAAAAGTATAACAGTTAACCAATAAAAGGTTTGTCTGTTATCGTTAAAAGAACTTAACTAAAAAATTTGCACTATACATTAGTTATATAGGTCCTAAAAAGTGCCTTGTGAACTATATGGTGCCAAATGTTTAATTCACCTTGCAAAAAAAACTAATGGGTCTCAAAATGTTTATTAGAGTCTAATAAGTAAATAACAAAAGTATAACAGGTAACCAATAAAAGGTTTGTCTGTTATCGTTGAAAGAACTTAACTAAAACCATTGCTCTATACATTAGTTATATAGGTCCTAAAAAGTGCCTTGTAAACTATAAGGTGCCAAATGTTTAATTCACCTTGCAAAAAGTTCTAACGGGTCTCAAAATGTTTATTAGAGTCTAATAAGTAAATCAAAAAAGTATAACAGTTAACCAATAAAAGGTTTGTCTGTTATCGTTAAAAGAACTTAACTACAACATATGCAGTATACATTAGTAATATAGGTACTAAACAGTGCCTTGTGAACTATATGGTGCCAAATGTTTAATTCGGATTCCTCAAAGTTCTAACGGGTCTCAAAATGTTTATTAGAGTCTAATAAGTAAATAATAAACGTATAACAGTTAACCAATAAAAGGTTTGTCTGTTATCGTTAAAAGAACTTAACTACAAAATTTGCACTATACATTAGTTGTATAGGTCCTAAACAGTGCCTTGTGAACTATATGGTGCAAAATGTTTAATTTACATTCCTAAAAGTTCTAACGTGTCTCAAAATTTTTATTACAGTCTAATAAGTAAATAATAAAAGTATAACAGTTAACCAATAAAAGGTTTGTCTGTTATCGTTAAAAGAACTTAACTACAACATATGTACTATACATTAGTTATATAGGACCTAAAAACTGCCTTGTGAACTATATGGTGCAAGATGTGTAATTCACATTCCTAAAAGCTCTAACGCGTCTCAAAATGTGTATTAGAGTCTAATAAGTAAATAATAAAAGTATAACAGTTAACCAATAAAAGGTTTGTCTGTTATCGTTAAAAGAACTTAACTACAACATATGCACTATACATTAGTTATACAGGTCCTAAAAAGAGCCTTGTGAACTATATGGTGCCAAATGTTTAATTCACATTGCAAAAAAAACTAACGGGTCTCAAAATGTTTATTATAGTCTAATAAGTAAATAACAAAAGTATAACAGGTAACCAATAAAAGATTTGTCTGTTATCGTTAAAAGAATTTAACTACAAAATTTGATCTATACATTAGTTGTATAGGACCTAAAAAGTGCCTAGTGAACTATATGGTGCAAAATGTGTAATTCACATTCCTAAAAGTTCTAACGCGTCTCAAAATGTTTATTAGAGTCAAAAAAGTAAATAATAAAAGTATAACAGTTAACCAATAAAAGGTTTGTCTGTTATCGTTAAATGAACTTAACTACAAGATATGTACTATACATTAGTTATATAGGAACTAAAAAGTGCCTTGTGAACTATATGGTGCCAAATGTTTAATTCACATTCCTAAAAGTTCTAACGCGTCTCAAAATGTTTATTAGAGTCTATTAAGTAAATAATAAAAGTATAACAGTTAACCAATAAAAGGTTTGTCTTTTATCGTTAAATGAACTTAACTACAACATATGTACTATACATTAGTTATATAGGACCTAAAAACTGCCTTGTGAACTATATGGTGCAAAATGTGTAATTCACATTCCTAAAAGCTCTAACGCGTCTAAAAATGTGTATTAGAGTCTAATAAGTAAATAATAAAAGTATAACAGTTAACCAATAAAAGGTTTGTCTGTTATCGTTAAATGAACTTAACTACAACATATGTACTATACATTAGTTATATAGGTCCTAAAAACTGCCTTGTGAACTATATGGTGCCAAATGTTTAATTCATTCTGCAAAAACTTCTAATGAGTCTCAAAATGTTTATTAGAGTCTAATAAGTAAATAATAAAAGTATAACAGTTAACCAATAAAAGGTTTGTCTGTTATCGTTAAATGAACTTAACTACAACATATGTACTATACATTAGTTATATAGGACCTAAAAAATGCCTTGTGAACTATATGGTGCAAAATGTTTAATGCACATTCCCAAAAGTTCTAACGCGTCTCAAAATGTTTATTAGAGTCTAATAAGTAAATAATAAAAGTATAACAGTTAACCAATAAAAGGTTTGTCTGTTATCGTTAAATGAACTTAACTACAACATATGTACTATACATTAGTTATATAGGACCTAAAAACTGCCTTGTGAACTATATGGTGCAAAATGTGTAATTCACATTCCTAAAAGCTCTAACGCGTCTCAAAATGTGTATTAGAGTCTAATAAGTAAATAATAAAAGTATAACAGTTAACCAATAAAAGGTTTGTCTGTTATCGTTAAAAGAACTTAACTAAAAAATTTGCACTATACATTAGTTATATAGGTCCTAAAAAGTGCCTTGTGAACTATATGGTGCCAAATGTTTAATTCACCTTGCAAAAAAAACTAATGGGTCTCAAAATGTTTATTATAGTCTAATAAGTAAATAACAAAAGTATAACAGGTAACCAATAAAAGGTTTGTCTGTTATCGTTGAAAGAACTTAACTAAAACCATTGCTCTATACATTAGTTGTATAGGTCCTAAAAAGTGCCTTGTGAACTATAAGGTGCCGAATGTTTAATTTACCTTGCAAAATATTCTAACGGGTCTCAAAATGTTTATTAGAGCCTAATAAGTAAATCAAAAAAGTATAACAGTTAACCAATAAAAGGTTTGTCTGTTATCGTTAAAAGAACTTAACTACAACATATGCAGTATACATTAGTAATATAGGTCCTAAACAGTGCCTTGTGAACTATATGGTGCCAAATGTTTAATTCACATTCCTAAAAGTTCTAACGCGTCTCAAAATGTTTATTAGAGTCTATTAAGTAAATAATAAAAGTATAACAGTTAACCAATAAAAGGTTTGTCTGTTATCGTTAAATGAACTTAACTACAACAAATGTACTATACATTAGTTATATAGGACCTAAAAACTGCCTTGTGAACTATATGGTGCAAAATGTTTAATTCACATTCCTAAAATTTCTAACGCGTCTCAAAATGTTTATTAGAGTCTAATAAGTAAATAATAAAAGTATAACAGTTAACCAATAAAATTTTGTCTGTTATCGTTAAATGAACTTAACTACAACATATGTACTATACATTAGTTATATAGGACCTAAAAACTGCCTTGTGAACTATATGGTGCAAAATGTGTACTTCACCTTCCTAAAAGCTCTAACGCGTCTCAAAATGTGTATTAGAGTCTAATAAGTAAATAATAAAAGTATAACAGTTAACCAATAAAAGGTTTTTCTGTTATCGTTAAATGAACTTAACTACAACATATGTACTATACATTAGTTATATAGGACCTAAAAACTGCCTTGTGAACTATCTGGTGCCAAATGTTTAATTCATATTGCAAAAACATCTAATGAGTCTCAAAATGTTTATTAGAGTCTAATAAGTAAATAATAAAAGTATAACAGTTAACCAATAAAAGGTTTGTCTGTTATCGTTAAATGAACTTAACTACAACATATGTACTATACATTAGTTATATAGGACCTAAAAACTGCCTTGTGAACTATATGGTGCAAAATGTTTAATGCACATTCCCAAAAGTTCTAACGCGTCTCAAAATGTTTATTAGAGTCTAATAAGTAAATAATAAAAGTATAACAGTTAACCAATAAAAAGTTTTTCTGTTATCGTTAAAAGAACTTAACTAAAATATTTGCACTATACATTAGTAATATAGGTCCTAAAAAGTGCCTTGTGAACTATATGGTGCCAAATGTTTAATTCACATTCCTAAAAGTTCTAACGCGTCTCAAAATGTTTATTAGAGTCTATTAAGTAAATAATAAAAGTATAACAGTTAACCAATAAAAGGTTTGTCTGTTATCGTTAAATGAACTTAACTACAACATATGTACTATACATTAGTTATATAGGACCTAAAAACTGCCTTGTGAACTATATGGTGCCAAATGTTTAATTCATATTGCAAAAACATCTAATGAGTCTCAAAATGTTTATTAGAGTCTAATAAGTAAATAATAAAAGTATAACAGTTAACCAATAAAAGGTTTGTCTGTTATCGTTAAATGAACTTAACTACAACATATGTACTATACATTAGTTATATAGGACCTAAAAACTGCCTTGTGAACTATATGGTGCAAAATGTTTAATGCACATTCCCAAAAGTTCTAACGCGTCTCAAAATGTTTATTAGAGTCTAATAAGTAAATAATAAAAGTATAACAGTTAACCAATAAAAGGTTTGTCTGTTATCGTTAAATGAACTTAACTACAACATATGTACTATACATTAGTTATATAGGACCTAAAAACTGCCTTGTGAACTATATGGTGCAAAATGTGTAATTCACATTCCTAATAGCTCTAACGCGTCTCAAAATGTGTATTAGAGTCTAATAAGTAAATAATAAAAGTATAACAGTTAACCAATAAAAGGTTTGTCTGTTATCGTTAAAAGAACTTAACTAAAAAATTTGCACTATACATTAGTTATATAGGTCCTAAAAAGTGCCTTGTGAACTATATGGTGCCAAATGTTTAATTCACCTTGCAAAAAAAACTAATGGGTCTCAAAATGTTTATTAGAGTCTAATAAGTAAACAACAAAAGTATAACAGGTAACCAATAAAAGGTTTGTCTGTTATCGTTGAAAGAACTTAACTAAAACCATTGCTCTATACATTAGTTGTATAGGTCCTAAAAAGTGCCTTGTGAACTATAAGGTGCCGAATGTTTAATTCACCTTGCAAAAAGTTCTAACGGGTCTCAAAACGTTTATTAGAGTCAAATAAGTAAATCAAAAAAGTATAACAGTTAACCAATAAAAGGTTTGTCTGTTAGCGTTAAAAGAACTTAACTACAACATATGCAGTATACATTAGTAATTTAGGTCCTAAACAGTGCCTTGTGAACTATATGGTGCCAAATGTTTAATTCACATTCCTAAAAGTTCTAACGCGTCTCAAAATGTTTATTAGGGTCTATTAAGTAAATAATAAAAGTATAACAGTTAACCAATAAAAGGTTTGTCTGTTATCGTTAAATGAACTTAACTACAACAAATGTACTATACATTAGTTATATAGGACCTAAAAACTGCCTTGTGAACTATATGGTGCAAAATGTTTAATTCACATTCCTAAAATTTCTAACGCGTCTCAAAATGTTTATTAGAGTCTAATAAGTAAATAATAAAAGTATAACAGTTAACCAATAAAATTTTGTCTGTTATCGTTAAATGAACTTAACTACAACATATGTACTATACATTAGTTATATAGGAACTAAAAACTGCCTTGTGAACTATATGGTGCAAAATGTGTAATTCACATTCCTAAAAGCTCTAACGCGTCTCAAAATGTGTATTAGAGTCTAATAAGTAAATAATAAAAGTATAACAGTTAACCAATAAAACGTTTTTCTGTTATCGTTAAATGAACTTAACTACAACATATGTACTATACATTAGTTATATAGGACCTAAAAACTGCCTTGTGAACTATATGGTGCCAAATGTTTAATTCATATTGCAAAAACATCTAATGAGTCTCAAAATGTTTATTAGAGTCTAATAAGTAAATAATAAAAGTATAACAGTTAACCAATAAAAGGTTTGTCTGTTATCGTTAAATGAACTTAACTACAACATATGTACTATACATTAGTTATATAGGACCTAAAAAGTGCCTTGTGAACTATATGGTGCCAAATGTTTAATTCACATTCCTAAAAGTTCTAACGCGTCTCAAAATGTTTATTAGAGTCTATTAAGTAAATAATAAAAGTATAACAGTTAACCAATAAAAGGTTTGTCCGTTATCGTTAAATGACCTTAACTACAACATATGTACTATACATTAGTTATATAGGACCTAAAAACTGCCTTGTGAACTATATGGTGCAAAATGTTTAATTCACATTCCTAAAAGTTCTAACGCGTCTCAAAATGTGTATTAGAGTCTAATAAGTAAATAATAAAAGTATAACAGTTAACCAATAAAAGGTTTGTCTGTTATCGTTAAATGAACTTAACTACAAAATTTGCACTATACATTAGTTGTATAGGTCCTAAACAGTGCCTTGTGAACTATATGGTGCAAAATGTTTAATTCACATTCCTAAAAGTTCTAACGGGTCTCAAAATGTTTATTACAGTCTAATAAGTAAATAATAAAAGTATAACAGTTAACCAATAAAACGTTTTTCTGTTATCGTTAAAAGAACTTAACTAAAAAATTTGCACTATACATTAGTTATACAGATCCTAAAAAGTGCCTTGTGAACTATATGGTGCCAAATGTGTAATTCACATTGCAAAAAAAACTAATGGGTTTAAAAATGTTTATTATAGTCTAATAAGTAAATAACAAAAGTATAACAGGTAAACAATAAAAGGTTTGTCTGTTATCGTTGAAAGAACTTAACTAAAACCATTGCTCTATACATTAGTTATATAGGTCCTAAAAAGTGCTTTGTGAACTATAAGGTGCCAAATGTTTAATTCACCTTGCAAAAAGTTCTAACGGGTCTCAAAATGTTTATTAGAGTCTAATAAGTAAATAATAAAAGTATAACAGTTAACCAATAAAACGTTTGTCTGTTATCGTTAAAAGAACTTAACTACAACATATGCAGTATACATTAGTAATATAGGTCCTAAACAGTGCCTTGTGAACTATATGGTGCCAAATGTTTAATTCGGATTCCTCAAAGTTCTAACGAATCTCAAAATGTTTATTAGAGGCTAATAAGTAAATAATAAACGTATAACAGTTAACCAATAAAAGGTTTGTCTGTTATCGTTAAAAGAACTTAACTAGAAAATTTGCACTATACATTAGTTGTATAGGTCCTAAACAGTGCCTTGTGAACTATAAGGTGCCGAATGTTTAATTCACCTTGCAAAAAGTTCTAACGGGTCTCAAAACGTTTATTAGAGTCAAATAAGTAAATCAAAAAAGTATAACAGTTAACCAATAAAAGGTTTGTCTGTTATCGTTAAATGAACTTAACTACAACATATGCAGTATACATTAGTAATTTAGGTCCTAAACAGTGCCTTGTGAACTATATGGTGCCAAATGTTTAATTCACATTCCTAAAAGTTCTAACGCGTCTCAAAATGTTTATTAGGGTCTATTAAGTAAATAATAAAAGTATAACAGTTAACCAATAAAAGGTTTGTCTGTTATCGTTAAATGAACTTAACTACAACAAATGTACTATACATTAGTTATATAGGACCTAAAAACTGCCTTGTGAACTATATGGTGCAAAATGTTTAATTCACATTCCTAAAATTTCTAACGCGTCTCAAAATGTTTATTAGAGTCTAATAAGTAAATAATAAAAGTATAACAGTTAACCAATAAAATTTTGTCTGTTATCGTTAAATGAACTTAACTACAACATATGTACTATACATTAGTTATATAGGAACTAAAAACTGCCTTGTGAACTATATGGTGCAAAATGTGTAATTCACATTCCTAAAAGCTCTAACGCGTCTCAAAATGTGTATTAGAGTCTAATAAGTAAATAATAAAAGTATAACAGTTAACCAATAAAACGTTTTTCTGTTATCGTTAAATGAACTTAACTACAACATACGTACTATACATTAGTTATATAGGACCTAAAAACTGCCTTGTGAACTATATGGTGCCAAATGTTTAATTCATATTGCAAAAACATCTAATGAGTCTCAAAATGTTTATTAGAGTCTAATAAGTAAATAATAAAAGTATAACAGTTAACCAAT
This sequence comes from Clavelina lepadiformis, assembly GCF_947623445.1. Classification (NCBI taxonomy): domain Eukaryota; kingdom Metazoa; phylum Chordata; class Ascidiacea; order Aplousobranchia; family Clavelinidae; genus Clavelina; species Clavelina lepadiformis. The sequence goes on along the minus strand of NC_135243.1, from coordinate 11,863,138 downwards.
AAAAGGTTTGTCTGTTATCGTTAAATGAACTTAACTACAACATATGTACTATACATTAGTTATATAGGACCTAAAAAGTGCCTTGTGAACTATATGGTGCCAAATGTTTAATTCACATTCCTAAAAGTTCTAACGCGTCTCAAAATGTTTATTAGAGTCTATTAAGTAAATAATAAAAGTATAACAGTTAACCAATAAAAGGTTTGTCCGTTATCGTTAAATGACCTTAACTACAACATATGTACTATACATTAGTTATATAGGACCTAAAAACTGCCTTGTGAACTATATGGTGCAAAATGTTTAATTCACATTCCTAAAAGTTCTAACGCGTCTCAAAATGTGTATTAGAGTCTAATAAGTAAATAATAAAAGTATAACAGTTAACCAATAAAAGGTTTGTCTGTTATCGTTAAATGAACTTAACTACAAAATTTGCACTATACATTAGTTGTATAGGTCCTAAACAGTGCCTTGTGAACTATATGGTGCAAAATGTTTAATTCACATTCCTAAAAGTTCTAACGGGTCTCAAAATGTTTATTACAGTCTAATAAGTAAATAATAAAAGTATAACAGTTAACCAATAAAACGTTTTTCTGTTATCGTTAAAAGAACTTAACTAAAAAATTTGCACTATACATTAGTTATACAGATCCTAAAAAGTGCCTTGTGAACTATATGGTGCCAAATGTGTAATTCACATTGCAAAAAAAACTAATGGGTTTAAAAATGTTTATTATAGTCTAATAAGTAAATAACAAAAGTATAACAGGTAAACAATAAAAGGTTTGTCTGTTATCGTTGAAAGAACTTAACTAAAACCATTGCTCTATACATTAGTTATATAGGTCCTAAAAAGTGCTTTGTGAACTATAAGGTGCCAAATGTTTATTTCACCTTGCAAAAAGTTCTAACGGGTCTCAAAATGTTTATTAGAGTCTAATAAGTAAATAATAAAAGTATAACAGTTAACCAATAAAACGTTTGTCTGTTATCGATAAAAGAACTTAACTACAACATATGCAGTATACATTAGTAATATAGGTCCTAAACAGTGCCTTGTGAACTATATGGTGCCAAATGTTTAATTCGGATTCCTCAAAGTTCTAACGAATCTCAAAATGTTTATTAGAGGCTAATAAGTAAATAATAAACGTATAACAGTTAACCAATAAAAGGTTTGTCTGTTATCGTTAAAAGAACTTAACTAGAAAATTTGCACTATACATTAGTTGTATAGGTCCTAAACAGTGCCTTGTGAACTATATGGTGCAAAATGCTTAATTCACATTCCTAAAAGTTCTAACGTGTCTCAAAATGTTTACTAGAGTCTAATAAGTAAATAATAAAAGTATAACAGTTAACCAAAAAAAGGTTTGTCTGTTATCGTTAAAAGAACTTAGCTACAACATATGCACTATACATTAGTTATATAGGTCCTAAACAGTGCCTTGTGAACTATATGGTGCAAAATGTTTAATTCACATTCCCAAAAGTTCTAACGCTTCTCAAAATGTTTATTATAATCTAATAAGTAAATAATAAAAGTATAACAGTTAACCAATAAAAGGTTTGTCTTTTATCGTTAAAAGAATTTAACTACAAAATTTGAACTATACCTTAGTCGTATAGGTCCTAAAAAGTGCCTTGTGAACTATATGGTGCAAAATGTGTAATTCACATTCCTAAAAGTTCTAACGCTTCTCAAAATGTTTATTAGAGTCAAAAAAGTAAATAATAAAAGTATAACAGTTAACCAATAAAAGGTTTGTCTGTTATCGTTAAATAAACTTAACTACAAGATATGTACTATACATTAGTTATATAGGAACTAAAAAGTGCCTTGTGAACTATATGGTGCCAAATGTTTAATTCATATTGCAAAAACATCTAATGAGTCTCAAAATGTTTATTAGAGTCTAATAAGTAAATAATAATAGTACAACAGTTAACCAATAAAAGGTTTGTCTGTTATCGTTAAATGAACTTAAATACAACATATGTACTATACATTAGTTATATAGGACCTAAAAACTGCCTTGTGAACTATATGGTGCAAAATATTTAATGCACATTCCCAAAAGTTCTAACGCGTCTCAAAAAGTGTATTAGAGTCTAATAAGTAAATAATAAAAGTATAACAATTAACCAATAAAAGGTTTGTCTTTTCTCGTTAAAAGAACTTAACTAAAACATTTGCTCTATACATTAGTTGTATAGGTCCTAAAAAGTGCCTTGTGAACTACAAGGTGCCAAATGTTTAATTTACCTTGCAAAAAGTTCTAACGGGTCTCAAAATGTTTATTAGAGTCTAATAAGTAAATAATAAAATTATAACAGTTAACCAATAAAAGGTTTGTCTGTTATCGTTAAAAGAACTTAACTACAAACTTTGCACTATACATTAGTTATATAGGTCCTAAACAGTGCCTTGTGAACTATATGGTGCCAAATGTTTAATTCACATTCCCAAAAGTTCTAACGCGTCTCAAAATGTTTATTAGGGTCTATTAAGTAAATAATAAAAGTATAACAGTTAACCAATAAAAGGTTTGTCTGTTATTGTTAAATGAACTTAACTACAACATTTGTACTATACATTAGTTATATAGGACCTAAAAACTGCCTTGTGAACTATATGGTGCAAAATGTTTAATTCACATTCCTAAAAGTTCTAACGCGTCTCAAAAAGTTTATTAGAGTCTAATAAGTAAATAATAAAAGTATAACAGTTAACCAATAAAAGGTTTGTCTGTTATCGTTAAAAGAACTTAACTACAAAATTTGCACTATACATTAGTTGTATAGGTCCTAAACAGTGCCTTGTGAACTATATGGTGCAAAATGTTTAATTCACATTCCTAAAAGTTCTAACGGGTCTCAAAATGTTTATTACAGTCTAATAAGTAAATAATAAAAGTATAACAGTTAACCAATAAAAGGTTTGTCTTTTATCGTTAAATGAACTTAACTACAACATATGTACTATACATTAGTTATATAGGACCTAAAAACTGCCTTGTGAACTATATGGTGCAAAATGTGTAATTCACATTCCTAAAAGCTCTAACGCGTCTCAAAATGTGTATTAGAGTCTAATAAGTAAATATTAAAAGTATAACAGTTAACCAATAAAACGTTTGTCTGTTATCGTTAAAAGAACTTAACTAAAAAATTTGCACTATACATTAGTTATACAGGTCCTAAAAAGTGCCTTGTGAACTATATGGTGCCAAATGTGTAATTCACATTGCAAAAAAAACTAATGGGTCTCAAAATGTTTATTATAGTCTAATAAGTAAATAACAAAAGTATAACAGGTAACCAATAAAAGGTTTGTCTGTTATCGTTGAAAGAACTTAACTAAAACCATTGCTCTATACATTAGTTATATAGGTCCTAAAAAGTGCCTTGTGAACTATAAGGTGCCAAATGTTTAATTCACCTTGCAAAAAGTTCTAACGGGTCTCAAAATGTTTATTAGAGTCTAATAAGTAAATAATAAACGTATAACAGTTAACCAATAAAAGGTTTGTCTGTTATCGTTAAAAGAACTTAACTACAAAATTTGCACTATACATTAGTTGTTTAGGTCCTAATCAGTGCCTTGTGAACTATATGGTGCAAAATGCTTAATTCACATTCCTAAAAGTTCTAACGCGTCTCAAAATGTTTACTAGAGTCTAATAAGTAAATAATAAAAGTATAACAGTTAACCAATAAAAGGTTTGTCTGTTATCGTTAAAAGAACTTAGCTACAACATATGCACTATACATTAGTTATATAGGTCCTAAACAGTGCCTTGTGAACTATATGGTGCAAAATGTTTAATTCACATTCCCAAAAGTTCTAACGCTTCTCAAAATGTTTATTATAATCTAATAAGTAAATAATAAAAGTATAACAGTTAACCAATAAAAGGTTTGTCTTTTATCGTTAAAAGAATTTAACTACAAAATTTGAACTATACATTAGTTGTATAGGTCCTAAAAAGTGCCTTGTGAACTATATGGTGCAAAATGTGTAATTCACATTCCTAAAAGTTCTAACGCGTCTCAAAATGTTTATTAGAGTCAAAAAAGTAAATAATAAAAGTATAACAGTTAACCAATAAAAGGTTTGTCTGTTATCGTTAAATAAACTTAACTACAAGATATGTACTATACATTAGTTATATAGGAACTAAAAAGTGCCTTGTGAACTATATGGTGCCAAATGTTTAATTCATATTGCAAAAACATCTAATGAGTCTCAAAATGTTTATTAGAGTCTAATAAGTAAATAATAAAAGTACAACAGTTAACCAATAAAAGGTTTGTCTGTTATCGTTAAATGAACTTAAATACAACATATGTACTATACATTAGTTATATAGGACCTAAAAACTGTCTTGTGAACTATATGGTGCAAAATATTTAATGCACATTCCCAAAAGTTCTAACGCGTCTCAAAATGTTTATTAGAGCCTAATAAATAAATAATAAAAGTACAACAGTTAACCAATAAAAGATTTGTCTGTTATCGTTAAATGAACTTAAATACAACATATGTACTATACATTAGTTATATAGGACCTAAAAACTGCTTTGTGAATTATATGGTGCCAAATATTTAATTCACATTCCTAAAAGTTCTAATGCGTCTCAAAATGTTTATTAGAGTCTAATAAGTAAATAATAAAAGTATAACAGTTAACCAATAAAAGGTTTGTCTGTTATCGTTAAATGAACTTAACTACAAGATATGTACTATACATTAGTTATATAGGACCTAAAAAGTGCCTTGTGAACTATATGGTGCAAAATGTTTAATTCACATTCCTAAAAGTTCTAACGCGTCTCAAAATGTTTATTAGAGTCTAATAAGTAAATAATAAAAGTATAACAGTTAACCAATAAAAGGTTTGTCTGTTATCGTTAAAAGAACTTAACTACAACATATGTACCATACGTTTGTTATAAAGGACCTAAAAAGTGCCTTGTGAACTATATGGTGCAAAATGTTTAATTCACATTCAAAAAGCTCTAACGCATCTCAAAATTTTTATTAGAGTCTAATAAGTAAATAATAAAAGTATAACAATTAACCAATAAAATGTTTGTCTGTTATCGTTAAATGAACTTAACTACAAGAAATGTACTATACATTAGTTATATAGGACCTAAAAAGTGCCTTTTGAACTATATGGTGCAAAAAGTTTTATTCACATTCCTAAAAGTTCTAACGCGTCTCAAAATGTTTATTAGAGTCTAATAAGTAAATAATAAAAGTATAACAGTTAACCAATAAAAGGTTTGTCTGTTATCGTTAAAAGAACTTAACTACAACATATGTACCATACATTAGTTATATAGGACCTAAAAACTGCCTTGTGAACTATATAATGCAAAATGTGTAATTCACATTCCTAAAAGTTTTAACGCGTCTCAAAATGTTTATTAGAGTCTAATAAGTAAATAATAAAAGTATAACAGGTAACCAATAAAAGGTTTGTCTGTTATCGTTAAAAGAACTTAACTAAAAAATTTGCACTATACATTAGTTATATAGGTCCTAAACTGTGCCTTGTGAACTATATGGTGCAAAATGTTTAATTCACGTTCCTAAAAGTTCTAATGAGTCTCAAAATGTTTATTAGAGTCTATTAAGTAAATAATAAAAGTATAACAGTTAACCAATAAAAGGTTTGTCTGTTATCGTTAAATGAACTTAACTACAACAAATGTACTATACATTAGTTATATAGGACCTAAAAACTGCCTTGTGAACTATATGGTGCAAAATGTTTAATTCACATTCTTAAAATTTTTAACGCGTCTCAAAATGTTTATTAGAGTCTAATAAGTAAATAATAAAAGTATAACAGTTAACCAATAAAATTTTGTCTGTTATCGTTAAATGAACTTAACTACAACATATGTACTATACATTAGTTATAAAGGACCTAAAAACTGCCTTGTGAACTATATGGTGCCAAATGTTTAATTCACATTCCTAAAAGTTCTAACGCGTCTCAAAATGTTTATTAGAGTCTATTAAGTAAATAATAAAAGTATAACAGTTAACCAATAAAAGGTTTGTCTGTTATCGTTAAATGAACTTAACTACAACATATGTACTATACATTAGTTATATAGGACCTAAAAACTGCCTTGTGAACTATATGGTGCCAAATGTTTAATTCATATTGCAAAAACATCTAATGAGTCTCAAAATGTTTATTAGAGTCTAATAAGTAAATAATAAAAGTATAACAGTTAACCAATAAAAGGTTTGTCTGTTATCGTTAAATGAACTTAACTACAACATATGTACTATACATTAGTTATATAGGACCTAAAAACTGCCTTGTGAACTATATGGTGCAAAATGTTTAATGCACATTCCCAAAAGTTCTAACGCGTCTCAAAATGTTTATTAGAGTCTAATAAGTAAATAATAAAAGTATAACAGTTAACCAATAAAAGGTTTGTCTGTTATCGTTAAATGAACTTAACTACAACATATGTACTATACATTAGTTATATAGGACCTAAAAACTGCCTTGTGAACTATATGGTGCAAAATGTGTAATTCACATTCCTAATAGCTCTAACGCGTCTCAAAATGTGTATTAGAGTCTAATAAGTAAATAATAAAAGTATAACAGTTAACCAATAAAAGGTTTGTCTGTTATCGTTAAATGAACTTAACTACAAAATTTGCACTATACATTAGTTGTATAGGTCCTAAACAGTGCCTTGTGAACTATATGGTGCAAAATGTTTAATTCACATTCCTAAAAGTTCTAACGGGTCTCAAAATGTTTATTACAGTCTAATAAGTAAATAATAAAAGTATAACAGTTAACCAATAAAACGTTTTTCTGTTATCGTTAAAAGAACTTAACTAAAAAATTTGCACTATACATTAGTTATACAGATCCTAAAAAGTGCCTTGTGAACTATATGGTGCCAAATGTGTAATTCACATTGCAAAAAAAACTAATGGGTTTAAAAATGTTTATTATAGTCTAATAAGTAAATAACAAAAGTATAACAGGTAAACAATAAAAGGTTTGTCTGTTATCGTTGAAAGAACTTAACTAAAACCATTGCTCTATACATTAGTTATATAGGTCCTAAAAAGTGCTTTGTGAACTATAAGGTGCCAAATGTTTAATTCACTTTGCAAAAAGTTCTAACGGGTCTCAAAATGTTTATTAGAGTCTAATAAGTAAATAATAAAAGTATAACAGTTAACCAATAAAACGTTTGTCTGTTATCGTTAAAAGAACTTAACTACAACATATGCAGTATACATTAGTAATATAGGTCCTAAACAGTGCCTTGTGAACTATATGGTGCCAAATGTTTAATTCGGATTCCTCAAAGTTCTAACGCGTCTCAAAATGTTTATTAGAGGCTAATAAGTAAATAATAAACGTATAACAGTTAACCAATAAAAGGTTTGTCTGTTATCGTTAAAAGAACTTAACTAGAAAATTTGCACTATACATTAGTTGTATAGGTCCTAAACAGTGCCTTGTGAACTATAAGGTGCCGAATGTTTAATTCACCTTGCAAAAAGTTCTAACGGGTCTCAAAATGTTTATTAGAGTCAAATAAGTAAATCAAAAAAGTATAACAGTTAACCAATAAAAGGTTTGTCTGTTATCGTTAAAAGAACTTAACTACAACATATGCAGTATACATTAGTAATTTAGGTCCTAAACAGTGCCTTGTGAACTATATGGTGCCAAATGTTTAATTCACATTCCTAAAAGTTCTAACGCGTCTCAAAATGTTTATTAGGGTCTATTAAGTAAATAATAAAAGTATAACAGTTAACCAATAAAAGGTTTGTCTGTTATCGTTAAATGAACTTAACTACAACAAATGTACTATACATTAGTTATATAGGACCTAAAAACTGCCTTGTGAACTATATGGTGCAAAATGTTTAATTCACATTCCTAAAATTTCTAACGCGTCTCAAAATGTTTATTAGAGTCTAATAAGTAAATAATAAAAGTATAACAGTTAACCAATAAAATTTTGTCTGTTATCGTTAAATGAACTTAACTACAACATATGTACTATACATTAGTTATATAGGAACTAAAAACTGCCTTGTGAACTATATGGTGCAAAATGTGTAATTCACATTCCTAAAAGCTCTAACGCGTCTCAAAATGTGTATTAGAGTCTAATAAGTAAATAATAAAAGTATAACAGTTAACCAATAAAACGTTTTTCTGTTATCGTTAAATGAACTTAACTACAACATACGTACTATACATTAGTTATATAGGACCTAAAAACTGCCTTGTGAACTATATGGTGCCAAATGTTTAATTCATATTGCAAAAACATCTAATGAGTCTCAAAATGTTTATTAGAGTCTAATAAGTAAATAATAAAAGTATAACAGTTAACCAATAAAAGGTTTGTCTGTTATCGTTAAATGAACTTAACTACAACATATGTACTATACATTAGTTATATAGGACCTAAAAAGTGCCTTGTGAACTATATGGTGCCAAATGTTTAATTCACATTCCTAAAAGTTCTAACGCGTCTCAAAATGTTTATTAGAGTCTATTAAGTAAATAATAAAAGTATAACAGTTAACCAATAAAAGGTTTGTCCGTTATCGTTAAATGACCTTAACTACAACATATGTACTATACATTAGTTATATAGGACCTAAAAACTGCCTTGTGAACTATATGGTGCAAAATGTTTAATTCACATTCCTAAAAGTTCTAACGCGTCTCAAAATGTGTATTAGAGTCTAATAAGTAAATAATAAAAGTATAACAGTTAACCAATAAAAGGTTTGTCTGTTATCGTTAAATGAACTTAACTACAAAATTTGCACTATACATTAGTTGTATAGGTCCTAAACAGTGCCTTGTGAACTATATGGTGCAAAATGTTTAATTCACATTCCTAAAAGTTCTAACGGGTCTCAAAATGTTTATTACAGTCTAATAAGTAAATAATAAAAGTATAACAGTTAACCAATAAAACGTTTTTCTGTTATCGTTAAAAGAACTTAACTAAAAAATTTGCACTATACATTAGTTATACAGATCCTAAAAAGTGCCTTGTGAACTATATGGTGCCAAATGTGTAATTCACATTGCAAAAAAAACTAATGGGTTTAAAAATGTTTATTATAGTCTAATAAGTAAATAACAAAAGTATAACAGGTAAACAATAAAAGGTTTGTCTGTTATCGTTGAAAGAACTTAACTAAAACCATTGCTCTATACATTAGTTATATAGGTCCTAAAAAGTGCTTTGTGAACTATAAGGTGCCAAATGTTTAATTCACCTTGCAAAAAGTTCTAACGGGTCTCAAAATGTTTATTAGAGTCTAATAAGTAAATAATAAAAGTATAACAGTTAACCAATAAAACGTTTGTCTGTTATCGTTAAAAGAACTTAACTACAACATATGCAGTATACATTAGTAATATAGGTCCTAAACAGTGCCTTGTGAACTATATGGTGCCAAATGTTTAATTCGGATTCCTCAAAGTTCTAACGAATCTCAAAATGTTTATTAGAGGCTAATAAGTAAATAATAAACGTATAACAGTTAACCAATAAAAGGTTTGTCTGTTATCGTTAAAAGAACTTAACTAGAAAATTTGCACTATACATTAGTTGTATAGGTCCTAAACAGTGCCTTGTGAACTATATGGTGCAAAATGCTTAATTCACATTCCTAAAAGTTCTAACGTGTCTCAAAATGTTTACTAGAGTCTAATAAGTAAATAATAAAAGTATAACAGTTAACCAAAAAAAGGTTTGTCTGTTATCGTTAAAAGAACTTAGCTACAACATATGCACTATACATTAGTTATATAGGTCCTAAACAGTGCCTTGTGAACTATATGGTGCAAAATGTTTAATTCACATTCCCAAAAGTTCTAACGCTTCTCAAAATGTTTATTATAATCTAATAAGTAAATAATAAAAGTATAACAGTTAACCAATAAAAGGTTTGTCTTTTATCGTTAAAAGAATTTAACTACAAAATTTGAACTATACCTTAGTCGTATAGGTCCTAAAAAGTGCCTTGTGAACTATATGGTGCAAAATGTGTAATTCACATTCCTAAAAGTTCTAACGCTTCTCAAAATGTTTATTAGAGTCAAAAAAGTAAATAATAAAAGTATAACAGTTAACCAATAAAAGGTTTGTCTGTTATCGTTAAATAAACTTAACTACAAGATATGTACTATACATTAGTTATATAGGAACTAAAAAGTGCTTTGTGAACTATATGGTGCCAAATGTTTAATTCATATTGCAAAAACATCTAATGAGTCTCAAAATGTTTATTAGAGTCTAATAAGTAAATAATAATAGTACAACAGTTAACCAATAAAAGGTTTGTCTGTTATCGTTAAATGAACTTAAATACAACATATGTACTATACATTAGTTATATAGGACCTAAAAACTGCCTTGTGAACTATATGGTGCAAAATATTTAATGCACATTCCCAAAAGTTCTAACGCGTCTCAAAAAGTGTATTAGAGTCTAATAAGTAAATAATAAAAGTATAACAATTAACCAATAAAAGGTTTGTCTTTTCTCGTTAAAAGAACTTAACTAAAACATTTGCTCTATACATTAGTTGTATAGGTCCTAAAAAGTGCCTTGTGAACTACAAGGTGCCAAATGTTTAATTTACCTTGCAAAAAGTTCTAACGGGTCTCAAAATGTTTATTAGAGTCTAATAAGTAAATAATAAAATTATAACAGTTAACCAATAAAAGGTTTGTCTGTTATCGTTAAAAGAACTTAACTACAAACTTTGCACTATACATTAGTTATATAGGTCCTAAACAGTGCCTTGTGAACTATATGGTGCCAAATGTTTAATTCACATTCCCAAAAGTTCTAACGCGTCTCAAAATGTTTATTAGAGTCTATTAAGTAAATAATAAAAGTATAACAGTTAACCAATAAAAGGTTTGTCTGTTATTGTTAAATGAACTTAACTACAACATTTGTACTATACATTAGTTATATAGGACCTAAAAACTGCCTTGTGAACTATATGGTGCAAAATGTTTAATTCACATTCCTAAAAGTTCTAACGCGTCTCAAAAAGTTTATTAGAGTCTAATAAGTAAATAATAAAAGTATAACAGTTAACCAATAAAAGGTTTGTCTGTTATCGTTAAAAGAACTTAACTACAAAATTTGCACTATACATTAGTTGTATAGGTCCTAAACAGTGCCTTGTGAACTATATGGTGCAAAATGTTTAATTCACATTCCTAAAAGTTCTAACGGGTCTCAAAATGTTTATTACAGTCTAATAAGTAAATAATAAAAGTATAACAGTTAACCAATAAAAGGTTTGTCTTTTATCGTTAAATGAACTTAACTACAACATATGTACTATACATTAGTTATATAGGACCTAAAAACTGCCTTGTGAACTATATGGTGCAAAATGTGTAATTCACATTCCTAAAAGCTCTAACGCGTCTCAAAATGTGTATTAGAGTCTAATAAGTAAATATTAAAAGTATAACAGTTAACCAATAAAACGTTTGTCTGTTATCGTTAAAAGAACTTAACTAAAAAATTTGCACTATACATTAGTTATACAGGTCCTAAAAAGTGCCTTGTGAACTATATGGTGCCAAATGTGTAATTCACATTGCAAAAAAAACTAATGGGTCTCAAAATGTTTATTATAGTCTAATAAGTAAATAACAAAAGTATAACAGGTAACCAATAAAAGGTTTGTCTGTTATCGTTGAAAGAACTTAACTAAAACCATTGCTCTATACATTAGTTATATAGGTCCTAAAAAGTGCCTTGTGAACTATATGGTGCCAAATGTTTAATTCACCTTGCAAAAAGTTCTAACGGGTCTCAAAATGTTTATTAGAGTCTAATAAGTAAATAATAAACGTATAACAGTTAACCAATAAAAGGTTTGTCTGTTATCGTTAAAAGAACTTAACTACAAAATTTGCACTATACATTAGTTGTTTAGGTCCTAATCAGTGCCTTGTGAACTATATGGTGCAAAATGCTTAATTCACATTCCTAAAAGTTCTAACGCGTCTCAAAATGTTTACTAGAGTCTAATAAGTAAATAATAAAAGTATAACAGTTAACCAATAAAAGGTTTGTCTGTTATCGTTAAAAGAACTTAGCTACAACATATGCACTATACATTAGTTATATAGGTCCTAAACAGTGCCTTGTGAACTATATGGTGCAAAATGTTTAATTCACATTCCCAAAAGTTCTAACGCTTCTCAAAATGTTTATTATAATCTAATAAGTAAATAATAAAAGTATAACAGTTAACCAATAAAAGGTTTGTCTTTTATCGTTAAAAGAATTTAACTACAAAATTTGAACTATACATTAGTTGTATAGGTCCTAAAAAGTGCCTTGTGAACTATATGGTGCAAAATGTGTAATTCACATTCCTAAAAGTTCTAACGCGTCTCAAAATGTTTATTAGAGTCAAAAAAGTAAATAATAAAAGTATAACAGTTAACCAATAAAAGGTTTGTCTGTTATCGTTAAATAAACTTAACTACAAGATATGTACTATACATTAGTTATATAGGAACTAAAAAGTGCCTTGTGAACTATATGGTGCCAAATGTTTAATTCATATTGCAAAAACATCTAATGAGTCTCAAAATGTTTATTAGAGTCTAATAAGTAAATAATAAAAGTACAACAGTTAACCAATAAAAGGTTTGTCTGTTATCGTTAAATGAACTTAAATACAACATATGTACTATACATTAGTTATATAGGACCTAAAAACTGTCTTGTGAACTATATGGTGCAAAATATTTAATGCACATTCCCAAAAGTTCTAACGCGTCTCAAAATGTTTATTAGAGCCTAATAAATAAATAATAAAAGTACAACAGTTAACCAATAAAAGATTTGTCTGTTATCGTTAAATGAACTTAAATACAACATATGTACTATACATTAGTTATATAGGACCTAAAAACTGCTTTGTGAATTATATGGTGCCAAATATTTAATTCACATTCCTAAAAGTTCTAATGCGTCTCAAAATGTTTATTAGAGTCTAATAAGTAAATAATAAAAGTATAACAGTTAACCAATAAAAGGTTTGTCTGTTATCGTTAAATGAACTTAACTACAAGATATGTACTATACATTAGTTATATAGGACCTAAAAAGTGCCTTGTGAACTATATGGTGCAAAATGTTTAATTCACATTCCTAAAAGTTCTAACGCGTCTCAAAATGTTTATTAGAGTCTAATAAGTAAATAATAAAAGTATAACAGTTAACCAATAAAAGGTTTGTCTGTTATCGTTAAAAGAACTTAACTACAACATATGTACCATACGTTTGTTATAAAGGACCTAAAAAGTGCCTTGTGAACTATATGGTGCAAAATGTTTAATTCACATTCAAAAAGTTCTAACGCATCTCAAAATTTTTATTAGAGTCTAATAAGTAAATAATAAAAGTATAACAATTAACCAATAAAATGTTTGTCTGTTATCGTTAAATGAACTTAACTACAAGAAATGTACTATACATTAGTTATATAGGACCTAAAAAGTGCCTTTTGAACTATATGGTGCAAAAAGTTTTATTCACATTCCTAAAAGTTCTAACGCGTCTCAAAATGTTTATTAGAGTCTAATAAGTAAATAATAAAAGTATAACAGTTAACCAATAAAAGGTTTGTCTGTTATCGTTAAATGAACTTAACTACAACATATGTACCATACATTAGTTATATAGGACCTAAAAACTGCCTTGTGAACTATATAATGCAAAATGTGTAATTCACATTCCTAAAAGTTTTAACGCGTCTCAAAATGTTTATTAGAGTCTAATAAGTAAATAATAAAAGTATAACAGGTAACCAATAAAAGGTTTGTCTGTTATCGTTAAAAGAACTTAACTAAAAAATTTGCACTATACATTAGTTATATAGGTCCTAAACTGTGCCTTGTGAACTATATGGTGCAAAATGTTTAATTCACGTTCCTAAAAGTTCTAATGAGTCTCAAAATGTTTATTAGAGTCTAATAAGTAAATAATAAAAGTATAACAGTTAACCAATAAAATTTTGTCTGTTATCGTTAAATGAACTTAACTACAACATATGTACTATACATTAGTTATAAAGGACCTAAAAACTGCCTTGTGAACTATATGGTGCAAAATGTGTAATTCACATTCCTAAAAGCTCTAACGCGTCTCAAAATGTGTATTAGAGTCTAATAAGTAAATAATAAAAGTATAAAAGTTAACCAATAAAAGGTTTTTCTGTTATCGTTAAATGAACTTAACTACAACATATGTACTATACATTAGTTATATAGGACCTAAAAACTGCCTTGTGAACTATATGGTGCCAAATGTTTAATTCATATTGCAAAAACATCTAATGAGTCTCAAAATGTTTATTAGAGTCTAATAAGTAAATATTAAAAGTATAACAGTTAACCAAAAAAGGTTTGTCTGTTATCGTTAAATGAACTTAACTACAACATATGTACTATACATTAGTTATATAGGACCTAAAAACTGCCTTGTGAACTATATGGTGCAAAATGTTTAATGCACATTCCCAAAAGTTCTAACGCGTCTCAAAATGTTTATTAGAGTCTAATAAGTAAATAATAAAAGTATAACAGTTAACCAATAAAAAGTTTTTCTGTTATCGTTAAAAGAACTTAACTAAAATATTTGCACTATACATTAGTTATATAGGTCCTAAAAAGTGCCTTGTGAACTATATGGTGCCAAATGTTTAATTCACATTCCTAAAAGTTCTAACGCGTCTCAAAATGTTTATTAGAGTCTATTAAGTAAATAATAAAAGTATAACAGTTAACCAATAAAAGGTTTGTCTTTTATCGTTAAATGAACTTAACTACAACATATGTACTATACATTAGTTATATAGGACCTAAAAACTGCCTTGTAAACTATATGGTGCAAAATGTGTAATTCACATTCCTAAAAGCTCTAACGCGTCTCAAAATGTGTATTAGATTCTAATAAGTAAATAATAAAAGTATAACAGTTAACCAATAAAAGGTTTTTCTGTTATCGTTAAATGAACTTAACTACAACATATGTACTATACATTAGTTATATAGGACCTAAAAACTGCCTTGTGAACTATATGGTGCAAAATGTGTAATTCACATTCCTAAAAGCGCTAACGCGTCTCAAAATGTGTATTAGAGTCTAATAAGTAAATAATAAAAGTATAACAGTTAACCAATAAAAGGTTTGTCTGTTATCGTTAAATGAACTTAACTACAACATATGTACTATACATTAGTTATATAGGACCTAAAAACTGCCTTGTGAACTATATGGTGCCAAATGTTTAATTCATATTGCATAAACATCTAATTAGTCTCAAAATGTGTATTAGAGTCTAATAAGTAAATAATAAAAGTATAACAGTTAACCAATAAAAGGTTTGTCTGTTATCGTTAAATGAACTTAACTACAACATATGTACTATACATTAGTTATATAGGACCTAAAAACTGCCTTGTGAACTATATGGTGCAAAATGTTTAATGCACATTCCCAAAAGTTTTAACGCGTCTCAAAATGTTTATTAGAGTCTAATAAGTAAATAATAAAAGTATAACAGTTAACCAATAAAAAGTTTTTCTGTTATCGTTAAAAGAACTTAACTAAAATATTTGCACTATACATTAGTTATATAGGTCCTAAAAAGTGCCTTGTGAACTATATGGTGCCAAATGTTTAATTCACATTCCTAAAAGTTCTAACGCGTCTCAAAATGTTTATTAGAGTCTATTAAGTAAATAATAAAGGTATAACAGTTAACCAATAAAAGGTTTGTCTTTTATCGTTAAATGAACTTAAATACAACATATGTACTATACATTAGTTAAATAGGACCTAAAAACTGCCTTGTGAACTATATGGTGCAAAATGTGTAATTCACATTCCTAAAAGCTCTAACGCGTCTCAAAATGTGTATTAGAGTCTAATAAGTAAATAATAAAAGTATAACAGTTAACCAATAAAAGGTTTTTCTGTTATCGTTAAATGAACTTAACTACAACATATGTACTATACATTAGTTATATAGGACCTAAAAACTGCCTTGTGAACTATATGGTGCCAAATGTTTAATTCATATTGCAAAAACATCTAATGAGTCTCAAAATGTTTATTTGAGTCTAATAAGTAAATAATAAAAGTATAACAGTTAACCAATAAAAGGTTTGTCTGTTATCGTTAAATGAACTTAACTACAACATATGTACTATACATTAGTTATATAGGACCTAAAAACTGCCTTGTGAACTATATGGTGCAAAATGTTTAATGCACATTCCCAAAAGTTCTAACGCGTCTCAAAATGTTTATTAGAGTCTAATAAGTAAATAATAAAAGTATAACAGTTAACCAATAAAAGGTTTGTCTGTTATCGTTAAATGAACTTAACTACAACATATGTACTATACATTAGTTATATAGGACCTAAAAACTGCCTTGTGAACTATATGGTGCAAAATGTGTA